>NC_071094.1:18833425-18943425 GCF_027358695.1 Spea bombifrons
CCAGTTTATCTGTTGACCGGTTTAGGAATTCCACAATGATTTAGGAAATAATTTATTTAGCGAATCATGCCCTAAACCAAAGTTCTCTACTGACTGCTAGCCTGGTCTCAAGGACTACTATCTATTTCTACTTATCCTGTTTTCTGCACCTGGGATATACCCCTTGCTGTAGCTTTACAAGGCAAAGATATTCTGCGGTGAGTGGTCCGGTGTCAGGTAGGCGTGACATTACACCAGGGTCATGGATTCCTCTGAGTAAATAAAGTAAATAAGTAAGGTGAATAAACTGAACCAATATTGTTATCCAGGTCTGATTCCCAGGCAGCTTCAGCTCTGGATTCGGCAGCCACTATGCCCCCTGCTCAAAGTGGGCCAGGGTTCCCAGCAGCTCTTTACCATGTTCCTATAAAACTTTCTCCTCCTAATCATTATGGGGAGATCCAGAATCCTATTGTGGCTTTCTCAACCAGTGTTTCATACAATTTGAACTGTCTCCTCATAGGTTTCCTTCTGAAAATACTAAAGTTGGCTATGTTATCTCGCTAGGTATTAGCATGGGCCTCACTCTTATGGGAAAAATACTCTCCTCTTGTCAATTATAGTTCTGCATTCATCTTGGCATTCCGCAAGTTGTTTGATGCCCCAAGGAAGGCAGATTATGCCATAGAATTTAAAACTACTGTGGCAAAAGTCAAATGGTCTAATGAAGCTCTAATGATACCCCACATGCATAGGCTTGTCAGATTATTTGTATGGTAAAAGGCTACTTTTGGGACATGCGTAATTCAGGTTTTCAACACACACTTTTAGCATTTGGTCATTCTGCCTCTATCTCCTCTTTGGAACATCTTTGAAGCTGGCTACTTCAATTTACCCCATCAAACCATATATTTTTGAAAACTAGACACCCCAAGGTATTTCAAATGCTGGTATTTTAACCCTTTTCATGCATGATATTCTACCACCTGCCTTTGCCAAAGTTTGTGGTGGTAATTTTTTTTCATATTTTTTGCACACAAATTGTACTTCAGGAATTAATTCGTGGCTCCTGGTATGCGTCACTATCAAACAACACCCCAATATGTTGTTCAGCGTCTCCCGAGTGCAGTGATACATGCATGGGTTTGTCGGGTTGTTTGGGATTTAGAATGCCACATTTGGGAAGTGCGCTTTTTTCTCCATTTTGGTCAGTCTGTGCCTATGCCCTATCTTTGAGCCCGGCCACTCCAATTTGCCCCATCAAACCATTCATTTTTTATTAAATTAGACACCCCTTGGGTATTTGAAATGCTTTTATTTTAACTCTTTCTATGTCAAGATTTTTGAGAAAATAATAAACTATTTTTTATTTTATTCCTTTTTGGACTTTTTTGTTTTTTTACATTTTGCTGGTACTGGATGGTTCCTCTGGTGACATCAATGCATAATTATTTTTAAATGTTAGCACACTTTTTTTTCCATATTTTTTTTTATTATTTTTTGAATATTTTACTAATCACATTGTGATTAGAAAGCTGGGCTCCATTAACTTGCATGGTTGAATGCAGTATCTGTATTCAACCTGCAAGTGGAGCCAGATTCTCAGGAGCGTCTGGAATCCAGAGAAACCTATTGTTTTTTTTTTTAAAGGGTGCCGCCATCTTGCGAGTGGCAGTCACGATGCGTCCTGGGGTGGGTGATTGGTGTCGCTGAATGCCTAGTGATCGAGGCATTTCAGCGACACCATTGAAGTTTAGGAGGTGATTGTTTTCTGGTTCCTGTATCATTGGAATGGAATGGGCATAAAGTTTCTTCCCAAGCTATGATAGACTCTGGTGCCACCAGTCCCTTCATTGATGGTGGATTTGCCAAATAATACAATATTCATTGTTCTCTTCTCCTATGGCTGTGTCCACTATTGACGGATTTCCACTTTATCCTGCTTCCATCATTCAGGTCCTTTGCTTCTCAGTATCGGCTTGCTCCACCAACAGATTATTTACTTCTGATCTCCTCTCCTATATGCCCTGTAATTTTGGAACTCCCATGGCTTCAAACTCAGAATCCCTCAATGCACTGGAAGTACGGTGAGATCTAGTCTTGGTGTCGGCTCTGCCAAACTAACTGCCTTCATAGAACCTCTCGAATTTCCAAGTTTTTATCACGATTACGCCGTTGTATTCAATAAAAGACACGCAGAAGTTCTTCCTCCTATTCGTTCCTACAAATGTGATTTATTTCCGAGTACTGTACCACCCCAAGGCAGAAATTATCCATTCCTAAATCTCAAGCATTAGAAGAATACATCTCAGACAATCTCCAGAGAGCCTTTATCCAGTATTCTTCATCGCCTGCTGGGGGCAGGGTTATCTTTCATTGCCAAGGATGGTAGCCTGAGGCTATATATCATCACCATAAAAAATAAGTATCCATTCCTCTTTATTCCTGAACTTTTTGACTGTTTAAGAGTTATTTTTACCAAATTGGATTTGACAGGGGCATACAATTTAATTTGCTTCAGAGACAGGGACAAATGGAAGTTTTTGGAAAACCACTGGGACATTAGATATGCCAAAAGGCATTACTGTGTATTCATAATAACCCATTTTATTGAAGTCTTTCAATAAAATGGGTTATTATGAATACACAGTAATGCCTTTTGGCATATCTAATGTCCCAGTGGTTTTCCAAAAATTAATAACATTTTCCGAGCATTTGTGATTGTCTATTTGGATAACATATTAATACATTCACCTGATCTTGAAACACACAGAAGACATAAATAATCATTTATACACTAAATTGGAAAAGTGCCAATTAGAAGTTACCCGGATCACATTTTTATGCTACATCATCTCCTCAACTGGATTCTAAATGGACTCGGCTAAACTATCCTCCATTTCTGAATGGCCTCGGCCCATTGCTCTCAAGCCCCTACGTTTGCATAGCTTTGCTAACTATTATAGGAAATTTATTACAAACTTCTCTAAAATGGTAGCTTACTACCATGACCAAAAAGAGGACTGATTGTAAAAATTGGTCAGAAGAAGCTATACTGGCCTTCCAGAATCTCAAACTAGCATTTTCTTCAGCGTCAGTGTTAGTTCATCCAGGCATCTCCAAACCATTTACTATTGAAGTGGACACCAATGAAATTGGAGTGGGAGCTGTTTCATCCCAATGTAAAGATTTCCAAGGACGTCTCCTTCCATGTGTTTAATTTTCGAAAACAAATCCTGAAGATGAAAAACTCAGCACTATATATACCTCCTACCAGTATCTTGGCTTCTATCTCCACCCAAGTTCATACTCCACTGTAACATCGCATTCTGGAGGCACAGGACTGCTTGTTGGATCACAGTCATTGGCCTGAAGGCACATTGTTTGTTTCTGAGAAAGAATGAGTTAATGTGTTAGCCTGGGCACATTCCTTGCTCACGTCAGGTTACTCTTGCGCTTGAGGCATAGCAGGTGGCCGTTTATGCGGGATTATGTGGCCGAGTGTCTTCGATGTGGCACTTGTCTCAGATGGGTACACTGTCATCCTAGTGGTGGTGGATCGATTTTTGAAGATGGTGCATTTCATTCCATTACTCAAGCTACCTTCTGCACCCAAGTTAGTTCCTATTTTTGTACAAGAAGTAGTCCAACTACATGGCCTACCCGAACAGATCGTATCAGACAGAAGAGTGCGATTTATTGCTACATTTTGCAAAGCTTTTGTTATATCGTTGACGTTCTCCTTTGCATATCATCTGCAAACCAATGGCCTTACAGAATGGACAAATCAGACATTAGAACAAATGCTTAGGTGCTTTATAGGAGATCATCAATCTGATTGGGCTAATCTACGCCTGTGGGCTGGGTTTGTTAGAAATAATGTTTCCCATGAAGCCTCCAAGATCTCACCCTTTTTCCTGTAATTATGATCTGCCAGCCTACTCAGTGGCGTCTCCAGCTTTCATATTTAGGGGGAACATGGGAGGACAGGGAACAAAGTAGGAGGGGCAATTATAAAACGCTACATATACACTATATATTTAATATATATATATATATATATATATATATATATATATATGCGTTAGACAGTCACTCACTAATTCACACTTTAATTCACACAATTCATTCACAGTCATTTACTCTCTCACTCTCATACAATGTTACACATATTCATTAATGCATTCTCAGAAATGCATTAATTCTCTCACTCATTCACACAATGTATCCACATATTAATTTGTACTCACTCATTCACACGATGTATTCACACATTAATTCACTCAGTCATTCACACAATTCATCCACACATTAATTCATACTAGCACTCATTCATACAATGCATCCACACATGAATTCATTCATTCTCACTCATTCTCACTCTTTATTTCAATATCTTAGTACCCTCCTTTTTCCCTATCTACCCCCCCCCTTCTTACTATCTACCACCCCTTTGTAGATCACTTAACTTGCAAGGCCTCTGTCTCACTGCCCTGCCGCGGTGCCCACTGCTTCACTGCTGAGCGACCAAGACAGAGGCCTCGCGGAGGAGAGTGAGGGGCGCCGAGCGGTTGCTGAAAACTTATTCCTGAGCGATCACTCGGTGCCCCTCTCTCTCCTCCGCGTCAAAAACAAACAAAAAAACCCCGGTGTTTTAATTGGGGGGGCACACGGTGGGGCGCAGCATGATGTAGGGGGCCCATGGCACCCTCTGCTGACGCCACTGAGCCTACTCAAACGGGTTGTAATGGCACCACAACATTACAGTACTAATTACTGTACCTTAATGGAATTTCAAAGCTCTAGCCGTTTGTTTTCATTTTGGAACCTGCAATACACTCCTCCATCTTCCCCACAACAACTGAAGACTAAGCAAACCTGCATACTTTGCTAAAAGGTATACAGACTGGGCCAAGAGATCTCCATAATTATCTGTTATTGTTTTCTGTATTGTTATTATCATTTTCTTGTTTCTGTGTCAGAATTGCCTATTACTCTTTTCTGTCTGTCTGTGCTTGATAGCCTAGGAATGGGAGTTGCAGCATTTTTTCACTGATTGTTTTATTTGGTACAATTTATGTCATGCCTGTCACTACTTAAGTGTGTTATATTTCACTTTCTATCTTTCTGCTCCACTAACCCCTTATCTCCTGTATCTGCCCTCTCACTGCCCCTGTCCACTTTAACAGTATTTAACACTCTCTATTACAGCCCTCAAAGCCTGCAATACACTCCTTCCCCACAACAATTTACTTTTTGCCCTCCCACCTGCCCCAGTGTTGCCCTTATATATAGACAGTTAATTACCTGATCTAGTTAAACATGCCAGTAGAGGGCACCAACTCTTTGGATCCATTTAGTACCCACTACTCCCCATTAAACCATTCCAAATCCCATCTCTCTGCGATCACAGCTATCCCAGTACCTCTACACTAAATCTTTATATGTGAAACCTACCGTGTTTGCGCTGCTACTTCTGTCCCCCAAATATTCTTCCCTATTCCTATCACTCTCAACCACCAAACTCAACCAACATGCTCAACCTAACCAGTCTTATTCCTATCATCTCCAACCATAAACTCCCTCCCGTCTTTAACTGTGCCCTAACAAAGGCTCTGTTCCTCGCTTATTACCTCTTCCTTTTCCCATCTACAAGATTTCACTCGAGCTGCCCCATATCTCTGGAATCTACTTCTACTGAACCTTCAGCATTCACCCTCCCTCCCAACATTCAACAAATATCTCAAAACCCACTTCTTCAGAGAAGCATTCCACCTTAGCTGCTAGAACTTTCTTGTCACTGATACAACCACCACACTACCTCTCAACCTTTCTCTGTGCCTTATGTTTGTCACCTCATTCCCTCAAGATTGTAAGCTTGCGAGCAGGGCTCTCTCCACCTAATGTATCGGTCTGTCTTAGTCTGTCAATTCTCATCTTTTCGTACCCCTTGAATATATGTATTGTATTAAGCGCTGCGTAAATTGTTGGCGCTATATAAATAAAAGATAATAATAATAATAATTTGTACGAAAGCACAAAATTGGGAAATTTCTTGAAAAATAAAGCTTGTAAGAATCAAAAGCAGAAGTCTAGTATTTACTAACCTGAAGTGACAGACCTCGTGCTCCCGCCGCAGGATACAGGATAGAGGCAGAAAGAAGAAGGATGGTGGAAGAGGTAAGAGATGGGGAGAAAGGGGTGTAAGGGAAGTGTATGTATGTGTTTGTAAGCTTGTGTGTGTGTAAGAGCAGTATAGGTATTTGTTAGCTGGCGTGTAAGGGCAGTACACATGTATATGTGTGTGTGTGTAAGGGCACTGTACATGTGTGTGTGTGTGTGTAAGGGCAGTGTACGTGTATGTGTGTGTGCGTTTGTAAGGGCAGCGTACGTGTATATATGTGTGTGTAAGGGCAGTGTACGTGTATATGTGTGTGTGTGTGTGTAAAGGGAGTGTACGTGTATACGTGTGTTTATGGGCAGGTGTGTGTAAGGGCACTGTATGTGTGTGTGTGTAAAGGCAGTCTGGGGTCCGGCACATACCTCCCGGGGACGACCGCCTCGGCTCGCAGCAGGTTCCTGGTCCCCGGCACCATTACGGGCAGCATGTTTTTCACTCCCTGCGTCCACGCAGGGAGTTGAGGAACACGTTGGCGACGCGGTCTCGGGTCCCACAAAGGGGGCGCCACTTCTGCACGCCGCTCCGACTCCTTCTCCTCCTGCTGACTGTGTGCAGGAGGAGAGGGGAGGGGTGAGTGCAGAGGATTCTCCTGGAGGGGCGGCACCTCTGGTGCCGTCTCTCATTAAAGATTATGTTGGGGGCGGTACGGAGGGTGGATCTCTGGATGTGACGTCAGACGTCACGTCTGAGACCTCTATAAAACCCCCAAGCTCCCTTATGTCGGCGCTCGGATATTCTGAGATGCTCTGTGCCCTACACAGCGTTCCCAGTACTGTGCTCCTTTCCTTATTCTAACCCTAATTGTTCCTATCTATTACCTGACCATTGCCTGTGCCCTGACTACGTTTATTGATTGCTGCCTGAACCTGGTCTCTGCCTGTGACCTGACTTCATTTATTAATTGCTGCCTGAACCTGATCTCTGCCTGTGACCTGACCACGCTATCTGATTGCTGCCTGCACCTGACTTATTGCCTGTGCCCTAATCTTCACTATTGTCAGGACTGTTCCTTATTTCCTCCGGTCATCCTGCATTCTGGGCTCCTCCTTCTCAACGCAGACACTCCACTGGTGTCTGACAGTATGTGTATGTGTGTGTTTATGGGCAGGTATGTGTAAGGGTCCTGAGAGGGAGGCTAACATTAGCCTTTTTTCATTTAAAAAAATCTGCTGCTGTGGATTACTCTTTCAATGATACTCAGCCAGCATTATAGTGGCTGGCTGAGAATCATAGGAATTTTAGTTCACAGCTAGCATCTGCTTAATTGTTGCTACACTGCCCATGACGCTCAGCCAGCATCATGGAAGTAGTATGTCTGGCGAAGCCTTATGGGAATTCAATTCAATGTGTTGGTTATTTTTAATATGCATGACTGCTGACAAAAATGAAGTGGGTTTTAAGTAGACTTGGGCACCCTCTTTGTGTTCGTCTTCGTGCTCGTCTTCGGGGGAAAAAAAATCTTCGTATTCTGCGAATATTCGCCCGTTCCTGTCTTCTTTTCGGGTGAATATTCGTGGACATTCTTCGTGCTCGTTTCATCTTCGTTTTCTCCCGGCTGCGTAGCAGGGGTTAATACGGGGTTAAGAACACATTGGCGCAGCAGCAGCAGCAGGTGCGTTCGCGCCGTGAAGGTACGTGTGTGCGACTCTATTGGTCGCCGGAAGGGGGCTGGTCTGGCATCAACAAATGAATTGCAGAACTGCAGAATGCACTTCATTCGTTGATGGCAGACGAGCCCCCTGCCGAAACGACCAATAGAGTTGCACACACGTACCTTCATGGTGCTATCCGAGGTGTACACAATACACATTGCCCGAAACTGAGGGCCAAGTTCCTCCGAGCAGTTGTCTTGTCTGAGACCTAGACAAATGCTCCAAGAAATGTGGCCTCCTTTTTATCATACACAGTCACACATCCATAGATGTTTAATAAAAGAATAGAGATTATTTTACATTTTTAAATTGATTTTGGACCACTTTTAAATACATGCCTAACATCTGCTACCTATTTATAATGGCATACTTTGCAACAACCCAACTTTTACTGGACAGGACTGGAAAAAAGCAGGACTGTCCACGAACATGTTGGCAGGTATGCAAATGGAAAAATGTTGGACAAGAACTAAAAAATAGTTTAGGGTTAATGTACGGTTATGTTTAAGATTATTAGCCGTGCACTGTTTTAGTTAAAGATGTATGATCTCTAAATAATTTAATTTAAATTTTAATGGGTGTTAAAAAAAGGGGGGTTTATTTAATTTTATTTTAAAGTTATATTTATTATTTACTTTATTATATTTATTTAATGTTGTAGTGCTACACTACCCAGCTATACCTATGTGCACTAGCATACCTAGTTTAGCTAAATTTGATGGGACAGGAAAAAAGCAGGATTGTCCCTGAAAAAGTTGGGTCTGTTGGCAGGTATGTGGATGGAAAAATGTTATAGGGTGAAGTGTGAGTTATAGCGTTAATGCTAGTGAGTGTAGAAATGAAGGCCAGGGCAAATAACAGGAGGAAAGGTCCTTGTGATTTGTGAATTGTACGTGTGTGTGTGTTATGTGTGTTATGTGTTATGTCACTGTGTTATATGTGTTATGTGTTGTGTGTTGTAGGTTGTGTATCAGACAGAAAAAAATGAAATGGAAATGGAAAAGGCGAATGAGTGGGCAATTGACAACCCGCTCACCTGTTTCACCCCAGGGCAAAGCATCCACACAACTGTCAGTCCTAGACGTTTGGCAGCGGACTTCCAGAACTCAGACACAAGGCCCTAGCTTAAGCTGGCTACTCCAGCGGAGGTAGCAGGCGTTGCCACACCGCAAACAGACGCAGCCAGGGGGGAGAAACTACCCTTAACATTAGGGACATTTAAGGCATGACACTAGCCAGGAAGCGAACTGGCAGAGAAGGGACGCTGGCACCACCACCAGCAGCAGCATTGGGAAAGGCGAATGAATGGGCAATTGGTGACCCACTCACCTGTTTCACCCCAGAGCAAAGCATCCAAACAACTGTCAGTCCTTGGCGTTTGGGAGTGGACTTCCAGAGCACAGACACTATGCCCTAGCGTAAATTGGCTACACCGGCGGAGGTAGCAGGCGTTGCCATACCGCAAACACGTGCAACCAGGGAGAGAAACTACCTTGACCGTTAGGGACATTTGAGGCATGACTTTAGCCAGGAAGCGAATTGGCAAAAGATGCTGGCACCACCACCAGCATCAGCGTTTGAAACGGAAAAAGGTGAATGAGTGGGCAATTGACGACCCACTCACCTGTTTCACCCCAGGGCAAAGCATCCAAAGACTGTCAGTAGTAGACGTATGGGAGCGGACTTACAGAACTCAGACACAAGGCCCTAGCGTAAATGAGCTACACCGGTGGAGGTAGCAGGTGTTGCCACACCGCAAACAAGTGCAACCAGGTGGAGAAACTACCCTGACCGTTTGGGACATTTGAGGCATGATTTCAGCCAGGAAGCGAACTGGCAGAGAAGAGACGCTGGCACCACCACCAGCAGCAGCATTGGGAAAGGCGAATGAGTGGGTAATTGACGACCAGCTCACCTGTTTCACCACAGGGCAAAGCATCCAAAGACTGTCAGTCCTAAGCGTTTGGGAGCGGACTTACAGAACTCAGACACTAGGCCCTAGCGTAAATTAGCTACACCAGCGGAGGTAGCAGACGTTGCCACACCGCAAACACGTGCAACCAGGGGGAGAAACTACCTTGAACATTTTGGACATTTGAGGCATGATTTCAGCCAGGAAGCGAACTAGCAGAGAAGAGACGCTGGCACCACCACCAGCAGCAGCATTGGGAAAGGCGAATGAGTGGGCAATTGACGACCCGCTCACCTGTTTCACCCCAGAGCAAAGCATCTGTCAGTCCTAGACTTTTGGGAGCGGACTTACAGAACTCAGACAAAAGGCCCTAGCATAAATTAGCTACACCGGCAGAGGTAGCAGACGTTGCCACACCGCAAACACGTGCAATCACTTTCCAAGCTAGAGCTGGGTAACCCAACTTGGGTAGATTGAATTTAAGAAAGGCAATCTGCTCCATCAGATGAGGTGCCATGCGTGAGCGCTGTGGACTCAGTATGTTTCCAGTCATAGAAAACACGCGCTCACTTTGAACAGTGGTTGGCGGACATGATAGTAGCTGCTGCGCAACCCATGAGAGTGCAGGCCACACACTCTTCTTTTCATCCCAGTAGCTAAGAGGATCAACATTAGGCGCAGAAGGAACTTCACAGAGGTAAAGTTCGACCATTTCAGCAGCACTACACTCCTTTCTGCTGCTAGCTCTGTCAGATGGTCCAACTATACTCCCAAGTGCCTCTTCCCAAAACGCAGCTGCTCCACTCAGCTGTGGGTGCTGCTTGTGGCACTGCTGCTGATGCTGCTGCTAGGAGTAGCAGACAACATCATCTCTTCCTCCTCCTGCACCTCTCCCTCCTCGGACAGCATTCCCATTTTACGCTGCCAGTCACACACCTTTTCAACCAATTGCTCCCGGTAGCTACTGAGAACATTGAATTTCATTGCTAGCTTTCCCTTAATTCTTGGATCGCAAAAGCACGCTAGCATCATTTCGGGACTCTCTTCCATGCGTTTGCGAAGGTGTACTTTTAGCAGATCCTTCAGCTTCCTGACTATGACTGCTACGTCAGGATGTAGAGTGCCACCTTGGACAGCCTCACGGTTTTCAAGGAACACTTCCATCTTGCTGCCTAGATGGGAGAACACTGGGATTACCTGGGCCAGACTGGCAGTGTTTGATCTTAAATTTTCAGTGGCATCCCTGAATGGTTTAAGGACTGCCACTAGCTGGGCGATCACTGTCCAATCCTCCCTATTCAATGGAGATGTAATCCCAATATTATGCTGAGGCAAGATTATGGATTGCCCTCTGCTGCTCCAAAATCCTCTCCATCATCTCTAAAGTGAAGTTCCACCGCGTACTGACATCCTGTCGTAGGCAGTGTACGGGAAGACCTGACCTCTCTTGTTCTTCCCTCAAAAGTTGCCTAGCCTTAACACTATGGTGAAAGTGCCCAGCGATCTTTCTGAAGCGGGACAGAACTACTGCTGCTACATTAGTTCCTTCTGACATTGCTGCCTTCACTACAAGATGGATGATGTAGGCTGCACAGCGCACACCAACAATATGACCATCTCGCAGCGCTTTCACCATATTGGCACCTCCGTCAGTTCCCACAAAACCAACTTCAACATTGGTGCCCGCCTCTTCTCCCACCCAAAAGCTAAACATTTTCCTCATTGCATGCAGAATATTTTGGGAAGTGTGCTTTTCATCCATCACTTCTGCATGGAGAAGGAATGATCAGTAGCCTGCAGCAGCAGCTTCCTTGGGGACAAATCTGTTATGAAATGAACAGACTGACCAGCAGCCTTGGAAAGCTCCTCTTTACAATGAGGGGGATACAATGAGGGGACAATGTTCCTACTGAAAGTGGAACGTGACGGAACTGTATATTGTGGAGCCACAGCCGCCATCAATTGTTTGAAAGGCTCCCCTTCAATCATGGAGAAGGATGCCCCTCAAACAGCAATGAACTGAGCAATAGGTTGCGTTACTTTATTGGCCTGCTGTTTGGACATTGACCTCTTGGAATGGAATGCCACAAATTGGCACTCCAGGGTGGGCTGGACATGCAGTGCTCCAACCTGCCTTGGTCTCTGGCTTCCAGCACTAGCTGCTGCTGCTATTGGCTCAGAAGCAGCTGTTGGACTTTTTCCACTCTCTCTGGAGATGGTACTAGTTGTTGTTGTAGTACCACGGCCACCAGCTATGCCGTCTGCACTACGTTTTACTTCTGCATCTTTCCCCAATAGCACAGCCTTGTGTTGAGTGCTGAAGTGATGCTTCATGCTAGCACTGATAAAATGGCCAGACACTTTCCCTCTGCTTATTAGCTTCCCACAATGTTTGCACTTTCCATAGTGCCCTTCTTCAACATTTTCAAAGTGCTCCCAAATTGGGGCGCGCATAGCCTTGGAGTGTGCCTTGCGTGCTGCTTCTACTGCTCGGGGTGGATGAACAGCGGCAGAACTAGTGGTGGTGGCACTGGTGGTACTACCAGTACTGGCCATAGTGGGACTGCTAATTGTTTTAACTCTACCAGATTTGGTAGGTTTTGCTGCTGGTGGTGGTGATGATCGTAGCAGAGAAGGTGGAGGCTCAGGGGAAAATTGTGCACTAGTCATTTGTACACTGCTCCCTGAGGAATCTGATTCCTGACCACTCATCTCCTCTACTTCCTCTGGCTCATAGTCTAGTTCTTCATTAGCCAGATGAAATGGAATTCCTTCTAGGCTAGAGCTAAGACTGATATCGTGACTAGTAGTAGTGCGAGCAGGAAGAACAGACTCTGCACTTGGCCTCTCAGTCTCAGGCTCCTCTGCTACCTCGCTAGGTGGAGTTCCACTATGTGTAGCCCTCTCTCTAACTGTCTTTACAAAAATATTGTAAGGACTTGGTGGCTTGCTAGAGGTACTAGGAGGACATGGCGTGGCGGTACCAGTGGGAACAGTAGGCGCAGCACTAGTGGTGGTAGAGGCGGTAGAGGTGTGGGAGGTGGTGGTGGTTTTCCCTACGAAGGAATGAGATCGCTTTGGTTTGGGAAAACCCCTCTGAGTCTTGCTGCTAGTTTGGCTCTGCTTGGTACCTTGCATGCTGCTTGTGGATGGGGAAGATGCTGCTTGGGGCAAAAGGCACTTCTTTTTACTCACTGGGCTAGTAGAAGTACTAGTTGTGCTACCCTTTAACTTTGAACGTGCTTCTGGTGCTTTAGGCTTTCCGTAAAAAAACATAGAGCTTGTGGGCCTAGCAGCACTACTACTGCCTGCTTTTGGTGCCTTTCCTTTACTTGATGATCCTTCAAGCAATGCTTCCCCAAATGATAAGCGAGAGCTTGGCCTACTTGGCCGACTAGACTGACGCAAAGGCTGCATCTTAGAACTGGTGGTGGTGCTGCTGCTGCTGCTGGTGGTGGTAGATGGAGCTTGCCCCTCCTTTGTCCCAAAAGGAGGATCCATTTCAAATTTTGTGTTGTGTGTGCAGTGTAGTGTTTAAAAAAACTATATAAAAAAGGAAAAAAAATGAAAGACAAAAGAATTAGAGGAAGTTCTCTTCAGTGCTACTGCTGAAAAAGTAAAACTATGCACAACTGCACTGTGCTGTTGTGTGCAATCTGCCAAAGTGCTCAAGTTATTTAAATTATTAACTCAAGATTAACTATTTATATTAACTAGCAGTATTTTATTTTTAATTTGAATTTACACGGGCCTAAGAGCCTAGCCTACTACTACGCTAAGCCTAAAGCTATATTCCTTACTATTCTAAGTCTAACTCTAGGCAGACGCTCTCAAGCCCACTAAGCTAAAGTGAGGTTAAATCAGATTCAGTATATGATTTATTAATTAATATTAAGTTATATAATATTATTAATAGATTAGAATTACTTATATTATGGATTATAGATAGAATATAGATTATGAATTAGAATTACTTATTTATATTATAGATTATGAATTAGAATTTATTATATTATGTTATATAATATATTATAGATAAAGATTAGAATTATTTTAGTACTACAGCTAGTACCTTGAAGCTTTGCTTAGTACAGTCGTCACACAGTCAATCTTTCTTGAGCTTCACTGCTTGCTGAACAAAAACACACAGCACTTATGCGGCTGCACTCACTAGCCCAACAAGTTCACTTCACTAATAGACTGAGGTGAGCAAAACACTAAGCGTACTTTTAATAAAATTAAAATAAAATGTAAAATGAGAAAATCTTTGCAAAACAGTTAACGTCACTGCTTGCTGATCAAAAAAGAACACAGCACTTAGGCGGCTGCACTCACTAGCCCAACAAGTTCACTTCACTGATGGACTGAGGTGAGCAAAACAAATGAAATAAAATTAAATATTATTAATTAAGAAAAATTGGCTTGGTCAAAAACAAAGCACAAACTAAAGAGCTGCAGCTCCAGTACTAATAAGATTAGCTGAACTATAAGCTATTAGTAATTAATTTTATTTATAGCTAATTAATTATTAAGCTAGCTAAATATTATAATATTACTGATTTTAGATTAGACACTAGTAGATGTCTTGAATGTCTACAGTACACTCTACACTAGTATGCTATTACTAACTATAACTATAGTATATATATGACTGACAAATATACCGTATTGGCCCGAATATAGGCCGCACTTTTTTCCCCCACTTTAAGTCTTTAAAGTGGGGGTGCGGCCTATATTCGGGGTCTAGCGCCCGACGCCCGGGACATGCAGTTCCAGGCGCTGGGCAGGCAGCGGGGTTAGGATACAGATCCCCCGCAGCGGTGCAGGGGAACCGTATCGTACTCTCGGATACGCTCTGACAGCCTCCCCTGCCGGCACTTTCCATGGGGGGAGTGCCGGCACGGGAGATTGTCTAAGTGCATCGCGCAGACGTTCACCGGCAGCGGCGATGAGCGTGAATGACCTCCGCTGCCGACACGTCTGTTCGATGTGCTTTAACAATCTCCCTTGCCGGGAATTCCCACGGGGGGAGTCCCGGCAAGGGAGATTTTAAAGCACATCTTGCAGACGTGCCGGCAGCGGAGGTTGTTTATGCTCGCATCCCCGCTGCCGGTGAACGTCTGCGCGAACAATCTTCTTTGCCGGTACTTCCCATGGCGGAAGTGCCGGCACCGGAAGTTGAATACGCGTTATGCGTAGATGTCCCCCTCCGGCCCCGCAAGACCCCTTGGAGTCTGCACCGCTAAGTCTGGTGGGGGGGACATCTTGGGGACAGAGTGGCAGCATATCTCGGGGGGGTAGAGTGCCGGCATATCTCGGGGGGGGGTTGAGTGGCAGCATATCTCGGGGGGGGTAGAGTGGCACCATATCTCGGAGGGGGGATAGAGTGGCAGCATATCTTGGGGGGGGCAGAAGCTTTTTTCTTTAAAAAGCACCTAACTTTTAGGGTGCGGCCTATATCCGAGCCAATACGGTATATATAATTTTATAATGTATTAAATTATTATATATTCTATAAAATTATTATTTATAATTATTTATAATTATTTATAAATTCTAGGACAGGACAGTAGGCAGTGCCAGCCCAGGGCAAGGGCACCCCAGTGCCAGTGAGGCACTGGGTGTATTGTCAGTTGATGACAGACAGAAGCACTAAAAAAAAATTAAATTAAAAAATGACTAAATTAATAAAATTATTAATTCAGTAGAACTGAAGTGAGGAAGAGTACACTGTGAGAAATGGCAGGCTGAGGCTTACCAGTCTCACACAGAACAGAACTATCTCTCTCTCTAACGCTCAGATGCAGCACAGCAGTGTTGCCAAAGCAGTCAGAGCGAAAAATTAATGGATCTCTCGGGCAAGCTCTCTTATAAAGGCGGTTTTAGAATTCAAAAAACAGCAGCACAAGCATTGGACGAGAACCTTAGCGTGACGTCAGACGAGCGAGCTGATTGGACAGACGAGGATCAGCTCACTCCTGTTCGAAATTTTGGCGGTTCTTCGTGGTTGTGAGTCTTCGTCTTCGCCTACGTTTTTCCGGCACTGTATTCTGTTCTACGTTCCTTCGGAACGAACAAAAAAACGGACTCTTCGTGCTCGTTTTCATGTTCGCCCGAAGACGAATGCACAAGTCTAGTTTTAAGTGACGATGCAAGCGCGACATTGTAAAGTGCTATTGCTTGCATCAGTGAGTTCCGCGAGATTTAAAAAAGTGTCCCTCTTTCACATTTTGAAATGTTGGGAGGTATGATATATATATTACACCTATATTTTTAATTAACCCTCTTTTTTAGTTGTCCTGCCATCTTTTTTACTACTCCCTTTAGTCTTTTTATTATGTACTTTTATTATAAAACCTTCTGTTTTACACCTCACACAAAGCAGGCCAGTTGTGAGGCATGATATTCCCACCCTGTCAGATTCCTGCCCCCCCATCAAATCACTTGCCAATGGCATATACACAGTGCCTGTGTAATATTCCCAGCCAGCTCTTAAACCCCCTATCCCCTTTCATATGCTTTCCCTCGAACATGTACCATAATCCCAGCCCCTATATTGTCCCTATTCCCCCTAGTCATACATACCCTCAGCCTCTGTAATGCCCCTCACAGCCTTTGCATTGTCCCCCACGGGCTCTGTATTGTAATCTGTTTTCTTTTATACTTGCTATGCACAGCAACTACTCCCAAAGCAGACTCCGAGGTTATCAAATGAGCTATGGGCTCTATCTGGTAAAATGATGTGTTGGCCATTACTAAGTAAGAGTACATGCAAGGTGTACCATGCATTAAGAGTCATACAGGCATAATGATTTCTGTTTTTTGAGTTTATATGTAGATACAAAATAAAATAGCATACTGTGAGCAGTATTTTAACTTGAAATCATAAGTCTTATAAATCATAAGTGTGTAAGTCTCTGTTTTTATCAGGCACCTACAGAATGAACATGAAATATACCTGTGCTTGAACGAATTGTCTCCGTTCCCACCACTAAGCCTAGCAGGTCGTATTGATTGAGGCGGGAGCCATCAGGGGCAACAGCAACAGATTTATCAGAGCCATTAGTCCAAGAATAAATAACTTCTGTCTTTGGATATGCATCTGCAAAAGAATCAAAGCAAAAATATAGATGAAAAGAAAACAGTCTAAAAGTAAAATTTTAACTTTTGGATTTTTTATTTAGGCGGTACAGACTAGGAGAGTTGTAATTAATTACTTAATAGGGACATCCCCTATACCTATTTAATTGAACAAATAAACATCAGTTTTAATATTAAATTTTAGCACAGAAGCTAACCTGTCACATTATGACACATCATGATAAAGAAAAAAGTGCACTTTATCACAGATATTTACTTCTAGGCTTCCTGGAAGCCCAGCCATTTCATGTTAGCTAAGTAGGTAGGTAGGCTTTATATACCTCACAATCAGGGGCATCACTGCATTCCATGAATTTGTGGCTAGGTCCTGGTCAGGCACATCAAACATTCCCTGTCTTGTAGAGCCCCCATAGGCGGTTAGTTCATGGGAGTCTGGTTAGGGCAGACCCTGTGCCCCTCAATGAGAACAGGGGCTTAGACATAAGAGGGGACTAGGCAGACAGGTAAGGAGTCTCCCCAGGAACCCATCAGTGCCCTCTTCCCAAACTCAAACATACCCCTATGTGTCCTCGGCCTCACAGGGTTACGATGAAAGCCCCCACTTCCGACATATACTCTAGCACACTTAAGTACATACGCAGGGTGTGTGTGAAGTGTGACACATCAATTAATTAAAGCAACATGCATGCCCGGAGTTCCTCCTTATGTACATACCTGGGAACTTCTGTGCTACGGCTAACCGGAGCCTTCCTTTGTGGGACACGGCCAGGACTGCCCACTGACGTCAGCGGGCGGTGCCGTGACGTCAGTGGGAGTTCCCCCTGACCTCAGTGGGAGTTCTCCCTGATGTCAGGGGCGTTCCCACTGATGTCGGGGGTGGGAAACACCCCCATTTAAAGGAAAAATAGGCGGGGAGCGGTGCTTCACCCGGCAATCCCCGGGTCAAACCCGGAGAGTTCCCAGGTATGCTTATGTAAACACACTTACACTAATTAATTAGTGGTGTCCCTCAGGGTTCTGTTCTGGGACCAATTTTATTCAACATATTTATAAATGACCTGGCAATAGGTGTTGAAAGTCATGCTTCTGTGTTTGCAGATGACACTAAACTAGGTAAGGTAATACAGTGTGATCATGATATTACTGTGCTGCAGAAGGATCTAGATAGACTGGGGGACTGGGCACACAAATAGCAGATGAAATTTAATGTAGATAAATGTAAAGTTATGCACTTTTCGGTAGCGAATGCACAAGCAACCTACACCCTAAATGGTAATGAATTAGGGATAACAACAAATGAGAAAGATATGGGAATTGTTAGAGACAACAAACTAGGTAACAATGTGCAATGTCAGTCAGCAGTTGCTAAGGCCAGTAAGGTATTGTCGTGTATAAAAAGGAGCATCAATTTGCGGGATAAAAATATAATTTTGCCTCTGTATAAATCAATGGTAAGGCCACACCTTGAATATGCTGTGCAATTTTGGGCACCTATTCTAAAGAAGGATATCAAAGCACTACAAAGGATATCAAAGCACACTGCAGAGGCGGGCTACAAAATTAATAAAAGGAATGGAGCACTTTAGTTATGAAGAAAGGTTAACAAATTTAAATCTGCTTAGTTTAGAAAAACGGCGTCTCAGAGGGGATACGATGGCATTATATAAATATATTTGGAGCTAATACAAACCATTGTGTGGGAATCTGTTCATAAACACGACTATGCATAGGACACGTGGTCACGTGTTTAGACTGGAAGAAAGGAGATTTAAAAGTAAATGAAAAACACCAGTCACGTGTCTTAGTGAAGTATATAAATAAGTACTTCCCCTAAAATGACACTGCAGCAGCCCAATATACACTCCTCTCAGTGTTCAACAGTAGATACGAAAAACTTAGGGGCGCATGTACATATAGGGTAAAACAGAAAAAATAATAAAAATAATAGTGTAATATTGTCAAAAGATAAAATAATATAAATGTGATGTGAATGCAAACACAGCCGATGTAAGACGCTCTTCAGAATAATAAAAGGATCTTTATTTCTTCCATAAATCTAAAATTAGATAAATAAAAAAAACAAATGGTCCAATATCTTCCTGCAGATGTTAAACAAGCAACAAAGGCGTAAATAGAGCACTTCAACTTAAAAGTCCGGATGTGGAGGGAAATATATCCCAAACTGCTCCTATGGAATGATACCGCAATGTTGCGTCCTCCTTCTCTTCTCTTCTCAACGTGTTTCGCCTTACTGGCTTCTTCAGGAGAAAATGACAAATAAAACACGAGTAAAAAGTTTAATCCGCAGTGGGTATTCATATGTCCGTGACAGTTCAAAGTCTATTTTTAAATCCTGTCCGTCCATGTTACGCCTCCGACGTCGTCGTCCATCCCTCACGATTTCCGGATACGTATAAAAAATTGAATATTTGGAATCTGCTAGGTGTGCTGAATAAAACAATATATGGTTTGTATAGTTTATTCTCAAGAAATTCAAAATTGCCTCAGCACAAGGGTGGGAAATGGCTTAGGAGCGAAAAGGTTAAACAAGCTTAGAAAGTGATCTATGATCACTTTCTTCGCTTAAACGAACACTCACCCCAGGATGCGCTGTGACCGTTCCGGAGATCGGTCACAACCACCACTGCGAGTAATTTTGCCACTCGCAAGATGGCCGTCCTGTAAAAAAAATAACAAAGTTGGAAAAGTTCACCAGAGGGCCCAGCTTTCTAATGACTATGTGATTAGTAAAATATATATAAAAAAAATTGGTAACATTTAAAAATTATTATGCATCAGAGGAGCTATCCAGTTCCAGCAAATTATAAAATAAAGTCCAAAAATAAAATAAAAAAATAAAGTTTATTATTATGAGCAAGTGCTAAAATCAGAGCTGTATATTCCCAAATCTTGACAACCTCTAAAGAGTTAAAGTAAAAGAATTTCAAATACCCAAGGGGTGTCTAATTTTAAAAAAAAATCAATGGTTTGATGGGGTAAATTGGAGTGGCCGGGCTCAAAGATAGGGCATAGGCACAGACTGACCAAAATGGGGGGAAAAAAAGCGCACTTCCCAAATGTGGCTTTTTAACCCCCCCAAACACCAGACAAACCCATTCATGGGTGGTTTCACTGTACTCGGGAGATGTTGCTGAACACACATTGGGGTGTTTGATAGTGATGTATACCTAGAGCTATACATTTATACCCGAAGTAAAATTTGTGTGAAAAAAACACAAAAAAAAAATTACCACCACAAACTGTTGCAAAGGCTGGTAGGAGAATTTCATGCATGGAAAGGCTTAAAATGCTTCGTGACAAAGGCTGATTTTACTTTTTGTACCCTTCGTGACAATGGCCCTTTTAACATTTCTGCGCTGCTTGTGTTTCTTCTTTCCCGTTTACTGAAGCCACACAAGTTATATATTGTTTTTTTCAGGATAAGAAGGGCTTTCTTTAGATGACATTGTTTTGATTGAATCCAAATTTTTAGAAAAATTTAGAAAACAATGACTTTTTCTAACTTTTTGTTGAAAAATCTTTTACTCATCTATAAAAGGAAAAAACCTGCTAAATAGATTCTACTATTTGTCCTAAGTTTAGAAATTAGATGTGTGGCCATCCTACCCCCCCATGTTAATTGGGACATTGTTGAACCCGCCTGTCACGGAGCTGGCTATTCCGAACGACTACCTCCGCTGTCTTGTGCTCCCTTAGCCTGGGACACCACACTTTCCCCGGTTCCCCAGTCACTAGCCGAGACTCAGTGTAGGGTAAAACCAAACGAAGACTGATTTATTTCTCACACACAGGACTGGATATATCCAACAAAACACACATTTACATAAAAACAAGATATTGGGGTACAAACCGCCCCCTTAATCTGCCTCCCAGAGACAACAGGGGCAGTAATGAGATTAACAATACAATAGGGGGAGAGACTGATTTATACAACATTAAACTGAAACAATGGTGGTCACTTCCTGGTGACAGATCGTGGCTGTCTGCTGGAGATAATCCCATCAGCCAGTGATGAGATGATACTGCTAGGGGTAGCCACAGAAGCCTTTACAAACCCAGGGCCCATAGTCAATAGGGAGGAGGCTGGCAGTCAGGCCTCTCAAGTGGTCCCAGTGACGGAGGCTTCCGTCACAATTCTCCCCCCTTTGAATTGGACTGACACAGGATGAGACCCCAAACGGGTTGACTCCGTAGTCAGTCAGTTTATTTGGCCCATCAATGCCCTCCCAAAATTGGTGCTCCTGCTGCTGCTGGGGAGATGGGACGGCTGCGCCATCTCCCGGGTACCACTGGGGAGGGATGCCTCCTGCATCCCCTCCCTGGTGCTCCTGTTGCCATTGAGGGAGGTCAGGTTCATCCAGTCCCGGAATGGGACGGCTGCGCCATCTCCCGGGTACCGCTGGGGAGGGATCCCTCCTGCATCCCCCCCTGGTGCTCCTGCTGCCATTGAAGGAGGTCAGGTTCATCTGGTCCCGGAATTAGGTTCTGCCGCTGGGGAGATGGACCGGCTGTTTCACCTCCCTGCTTCTGCTGGGGAGGCGGGTCGGCTGTTGTATCTCCCTGAATTCCTGCAGCTTTGGTATGTGCTGGGCAGAGGCCAGCGATGCTCTGTCCGGTTGCCAGCGCTTCAGCTGGGGTTAGGGAATCTTGTGGGTCAGCCTGCCGCTGGGGAGGGAGGACCGGTTCCTCTGCTCCCGGATATGTGAGCTGCCGCTGGGGAGATGGGCCGGCTGCCGCATCTCCCTGGATCCCTGTACCCATTGCAGGTGGGGGGCAGAAGCCAGCAGCGCTCTGCCCTGTTGCCAGCTCTTCAGCTAGGGCTAAGGGATCTGGGCAGACTGCCCAGCATTCTGAGGACCCAGGTGTGGAGACCGCAGTGTTATCCACCCCTCTTGGGTTAACATCCTCAGATGTAAAATCAATTAGATCCACAATCTCTGGATCCGGTTATGGTGTAAAGTCACATAGCTCTGGTATTGGATCTGAAATAGCTGCCCAGTATCCCTGTGACTCAGGGGTGGAGACCGCAGTCCCATCCACCCCGCCTGGATCAACATCCTCAGATGACCACTCAATAACATCCACAAAATCCACAAAATCCCTGGACACTGGGGCATTCTGTTGAACGCGGTCGAACAGTTTTTTATATGCCTTCTCCAGTTCCCACTCCTGTGTAATTAAAAAGTCTAAATCACCTTTAAGTCCTAGTGCATCTGGGAGGTCCCACTCCCTGAAATCCCGGATGTCCTCAATCCACCACTCCGCTGTACTGCCGAAGTCTGGATCCTCCTGAAGACTATCCAATAATAATCCTGGGCCCCCAAAGTCATAGCCCTCTGGAGAACATTCTTTCGCAGTTCCCCAATATGCTTGCTCTGTTTACCACTGCAGAGCCCTATAGTGATCTTCCAGCTCTACCTCCTGTTGGACCAGCTTGTCCAAGTCGGATACCCATTGCTCCTGGGGTTGCTGTCCCAGGAATGACATCAGTAGTTCCCGCTGGTCTCTAATCTTTTGTTCGGGGCTTGGAAGACACTGACCCCGGCATTTACCAGCCCTCTACCATAGTGACCGTCGAACCACTTGCCTCAGATTCTGGTATTGTTCTGTAGGCAGGGCAGTGGTGTAGCAGGAGAGGATGACCCGCAGTAGCCCCTGGAATTCTGATCCACATCCATGTCCTCGTCAAGGCGACCGAAGTCTGCCGTCCTGTCGGTCAATTCTGGTAGAAAGTAAGTGTCCCTCAGACTAAGAAGCAATCCCGCCGCTTGCCACCAATGTCACGGAGCTGGCTAGTCTGACCGACTACCTCCGCTGTCTTGTGCTCCCTTAGCCTGGGACAACACACTTTCCCCAGTTCCCTCAGTCACTAGCCGAGACTCAGTGTAGGGTAAAACCAAACGAAGACTGATTTATTTCTCACACACAGGACTGGATATATCCAGCAAAACACACATTTACATAAAAACAAGATATTGGGGTACAAACAGCCCCCTTAATCTGCCTCCCAGAGACAACAGGGGCAGTAACGAGATTAACAATACAATAGGTGGGGGAGACTGATTTATACAACATTAAACTGAAACAATGGTGGTCACTCCCTGGTGGCAGATCGTGGCTGTCTGCTGGAGATAATCCCCTAAGCCAGTGATGAGATGATACTGCTGGGGGTAGCCACAGAAGCCTTTACAAACCTAGGGCCCATAGTCAATAGGGAGGAGGCTGGCAGTCAGGCCTCTCCAGTGGTCCCAGTGATAGAGGCTTCTGTCACACCGCCCAATTCAATTTACCCCATCAAATCATACATTTTTTTTAAAGTAGACACCCCATGGGCATTTAATATGCCAGTATTTTAACTCTTTCCATGCGAGAATTGTTGTAAGTTAATGTGCTAATTTTAGGACTTGCTCACAAAAATATATTTATTATATATATATTTTATTTTATTTTGCCTTTTTTACATTTTTTTCAACTTGAAGGTTCCCATCATCAGTGGGAAATTATTTTTACATTTTACTGTTTTTTTTTAACTATTTTTTTCTAATTATTATTATTTTTATTTTATTTTTTAATTTATTTTTACTAATCACACTATGATTAGAAAGCTGGGCTCCATTGACTTGCATGGTTGAATGCAGTATCTGTATTCAACCTGCAAGTGGAACCAAAGTTCTCTAGAGGGTCTGGAGACCATCTAGCAAACGTTTTCAACTTGACTGCTTTTTTTTACAGGGCGGCTGCCATCTTGCGGATGGCGAAGATCACTTGCATCGGAGCGGTCACAGCCTGTCCTGGGGTAAGTATTTGGTGTCGCTGAATGTCTCCTGATCGAAGCATTCCAGCGACACCATACATTGTATGTGTGGCGGATGTTGACGCTCCGGGGAGGGGCCAGACATGGCCTCTAGTACCGATCGTGGCGTTGCTGAGATCTACGTTCGCTTTCTGCACCCGTTTAAAGTCATGACGGTCCTGGCACGTCAATTGTCACTAACCTGATGTTAGTGCATGACGTGCCAGAACTGGCAATTGTCATTAAGGGGTTAAATACCTTGGGGTGTCTAGCTTTCAGAAATATATAGTTTGATGGGGTAAATTGAATTAGCTGGCTTCAAAGATGGTCATGTTAGGACATGAGGGCAGTAGGACCAGATGTAAAAGTTCCAAGTTAAAAAATGTGCACTTCCTAAATGTGGTGTTTTACCTCCCAAACAACTCAACAAACCCATGCATGGGGGTATCACTGTACTCAAGAGACACTGATGAACACATATTGGGGTTTCGCTTGATAGTGATGTATACCAGGACCCGTAAATCCATACCTGAAGCGTAATTTTAGTGATAAAAAAAAAACACAAATTAAATTACTACCACAAAGTTTGACAAAGGGTGGTAGTAGAATTAGCGCATGGAAAGGGGTAAAATACCAGCATTTGAAATACCTTGAGGTGTCTAGTTTTCAGAAATATATGGTTTGATGCGGTAAATTGCATTGGCCGGCTTCAAAGATACTCAAAATAGCACAAGGGGCAGAATGACCAGCTTTGGAAAAAGTGGTTTTAAAATAGCAAAACGCTATTCCCAAATGGTACAAAAGGTAAGACACAGCCTGGTCCTTAACCCCTTAACGACAAAGCCTGTACATGTACGGGCTGCCGTTAAACAGCTGCATCGCCGCCATCGGCTTGCCACCTAGAAATGGACAAAGAAAGGGAATACCCAGGTAAGAATTCTATTTTCCCTTGCCATTCCAGGGGGCACAAAGCAGAATTAGCGAGAAAGAAGAACTCTGCAGCAAAACTTGGCCTCTTCCGTAGCCATGAGGGCAAGACGGTAATGTCAACAGGAGAGGATAAGTAAGCATCACACCAAGAGAGCAAGAGAGGAAAATAGTCCAGATTTTATGATATTTAGAAGAGGTAGCTGTTTTTTTGCTGGCGATCAGGGTTTCTATAACATCTGAGGGCAGACCTATGGATTGCATGATCTTCCTTTCAGAATCCATGCTGCAAGCTTTAGATGGTCCAGGTTTGGATGACAAATAGGTCCTAGCAGAAGAAGATCCTGCCGAACTGGGAGATGAAAAGGCCTGTCGCAGGCCATCTGAATTAGATCTACAAACCAAGCTGTCCTTGGCTCAAGGGGCAACAAGGATGACCTGAAGGGCACTCTCCCTTATTTTCTTCAAAACTCTTGCCAGAAATGGAAAAGGGGGGAAGATATAGGCCAGACTGAAATTCCATCTAGTCCCCTTGGATGTCCCTGTGGAGAAAGGGAGAAAAAAGTATCTACTTGCTGGTGCAGGATGCCATGAGGTCTATTTCGGGTGACCTCCATCTGTCTACAATCATCTGAAATACATCCTTGTGCAGGCTCAATTCTCAGGGGAGAACTAAATGTCTGCTCAGGAAATCTGCTTGTGAATTGGAAGTTCTTTTGATATGAACTGCTGACAGATGAGAGATGTTCATTTCGGCCCACAAACATATCTTTAGAGAAAGGCCTTGAAGGGAACGGCTTTTTGTCCCTCCCTGTTTGTTGATATAAGCCACAACTGTGACATTGTCTGAAAGAATACAGACTGCTTTGCCTCTTAGTAGCGGTTCCCAGTGAGATAACGCTTGCCATACCGCTAACATCTCTAGGAAGTTGATGTGACTTCTCCTGAAGAGACCATAGGCCTTGAGCAATGTGTCCTTCCAAGGTGGCTCCCCATCCTTTCTGGCTGGCATCCGTATAAATGACTGTCCAAGTCTGGGACTTCCATGATCGTCCTCTCAGCATATTTTCTTCTCTGTTCCACCAATGAAGGGAGTGGAGAACGGGAGAGCTGCTGTAGATTTTCTTTCATCCTAGTAAGACAATACGAATGCTTGCAGAGGTCTCATGTGGGCCACCGCCTGGGTCGCGGTCATTAGGCCTAGTAGTGACATCAGGTTCCTGATTGAAGACTTCCTCTGCCGGGTAAGCATCTTGATAGAATCTCGACTCTTCCGATATTTTTCCACCGGAAGGAAAGTCATCCCAGTTCTAGAATCAAGGATCATCCCTAGAAACATAAGTCTTTGGGAAGGATATAACTGAGATTTCCCCTAGTTGATGAGCCAGCCTAACTCTTATACCTTGTAATCTGGGGAAGGCAGCCACTACTAACATAATCTTTGTGAAGATGCGTGGTGGCGAAGCCAAACAGAAGAGCCTGGAATTGAAGATGTTGGATGCCGCGACTCAATGAAACCGCCAAACAAAGGAATTGTTGATGCTGATTGTGCATCAGGATATGTAGATAAGCATCAGTGGGAAATTATTTTTACATTTTACTGTTTTTTTTTAACTATTTTTTTCTAATTATTATTATTTTTATTTTATTTTTTAATTTATTTTTACTAATCACACTATGATTAGAAAGCTGGGCTCCATTGACTTGACTTGGGGTTCTATTGAGGCCAAGTAGTCTCCTGTGGTGGACTTTAATGTTTCCATCCTGAATCTGAGATACCGGTTGACCAGGCGTTGATGTATTATTAATCTGTGACCTCCCAAAGACTTTGGAACTACAAAAACGTGGCAGTAGGTACCCATTTCCCTCTGTGAAGGGGGAACCGGAATCAAAAGTGTCTTTCCTTAAAAAGTCTTGAATGGAAAGTGAAACGTTCAGACAATTGAGGTGATCCCTTGGGGGTTGTGAAATGAAGAAGCTTCCTGGGGGACGCTGGGGGAATTCTATTAGATAACCCATGACGAACAGTACGTAAAGTCCATTGGTCTCAAGTTATCAGAGACCACTGATGTATGAATCTGGACAGGCGTCCTCCCACCTGGTTCGACTGAGTCAGAACTTCTTAGGTTTATCATCCCTTCCTCTTCCTCTGGCTCTTTGAACTCTACCTCTGTAGGACCTGTCCCGAAAGGACTGAGGCTCTTCCTTCCTTGTCTCGAACGGAGCTATATTTCTATAAGGCCGAAAGGTGTTAAATTTAAAATGTGGAAGTGCTCTCCTCTGAGGAAGCCAGTTCTTGTCACCTTTAGTAGATGTTTTTGGAAGCATTGTCTGCTGACCATGATTTAAGCCAGAGGGCTCTCCTGGATACCGCTGAAAAGGCCTTGGCCGAGGCACGAACGGATTCGATAGCCGCATCAGAAAGGAAATCAACCGCAAAACAGGTGTAAGAAAGTTTCCTTCTGCCCTCTTATCCATAGGATCTTTAAAATTTGAGGCATCTTCCAGGGGAATGACTGTTTTCCTGGTAGCTTTAGCAACTGCCGCATCAGTCTTAGGTGTTTCCCATAACTCTGAATCGTTCTGTTCAAATGGGAACAGACGCTTCATTCTATTCAACGATGCAAATCTTTTATCTGGATGTTTCCACTGTTCCGCTATCATAGTAGAGATGGAGTCATGTACCAGGAAGGTCTTTTGCTTTTTAATATAGCCTTGGAAAGGATCCACTTTAGAAGTAGGTGTTTCTTTTTGCAGATTTAGAGTAGATATAACTGCTGAAATAAGGCGTCATTCGTGGGAGCGTCGGCAGGAATGCCTTGCCGACATTTTAACCCTTCCACAGCTACGCTTGCTGTAGCAGTGGAAGAACTGAAGCCGAGCCGCCACCAGCGTCCTCTTTTACTGGTTCGTTACGCTGCGTGAGAGCGACAGCTGAGACCCGAAGCCTACCTGCCGGGGTAGCTGAAGAGACCGGCTCTAATACAAAGAACCCTTCCAGGGGTCCTACAATAAAAACAATAAAATCTTACGGAATCACGTCTCCAGTACCTTCTTGAGCAAGGCAGGAAACTAAACTGGGGATCTGGGGAGGTTCCGATTTTTTTTTATAGGTTCCCTGCCTTACCTGTGGGGCGGAGACTATCTCTCCTTTGTGCCACCTGGAAGTCAATCCATTATTTGTTTTTTTTCTGCTCTTT
This sequence comes from Spea bombifrons, assembly GCF_027358695.1. NCBI lineage: Eukaryota > Metazoa > Chordata > Amphibia > Anura > Pelobatidae > Spea > Spea bombifrons. The sequence continues at coordinate 18,861,192 of NC_071094.1, forward strand.
TACTATGACACAATGACTGCTTGTAACTGCCACCCTTCCTCGACACTCAAAGAGCCAGACTGGTTGCAAATCATGCATCAGTGGCATTGTATCGCCTCATCTTATATATCTATTTGAAACAGCCAATGTTGACTATTATATTGATTGTTCATTTTATCTATATTAAAATATACTTTGGTGGGGGGGCGTGTCCTGCTGTCAAGGAAAATGGATGCTTGAGCTCTGTGCTCCGGTGCAGCCGGCATTTTAATCTGCACAAATTCTACCACGATGGGACGCACTAAATGAGCTCCTGCCGAGCTCCCAACACCGAGTGGTCATGCTCCAGCTTTTCTCTTTGGTGCCAAGGTGGTCCGTGACGAGATGACGGCCCTCCACACGGATCTCTCCTGCAGCAACAGGTAGGCCAGGCTGCAGCACAGTCAGCAGAATGCCACCTACGTTGTATGCGGGCTATTAGGAGGCGGCTAGAGGACTTGGAGAAAAGGGGACGGAGGCAGAACATCAGAATCCAGGGTGTCCCTGAGTCTGAGGCCTCTGAGGACTTGCTGGCCTTTCTCACTGACTTGTTCTCCGGCCTACTGGACAGGGTAGTAGATGCCTCATCAGTGGTGGACAGAGCACACCAGGCACTACGCCCTCAGGGCGACCCTTATAGCCCCCCGAGGGATATTACCTGCCACCTTACAGATTTTTGCCTCAAGGAGGCTATTATGTCTCGCACAAGGGAGGTGCACGCGTGGCAACTCAACGGCGCTTTGGTCACCTTGTTCCACAATCTCTCAGACCTCACCCTGGAAGCCTCTATGACCCTAACACTGGAGCTACAGCAGCTAAGAATCCCTTATCTTTGGAGTCACCCGTTTACACTGTTGATCCGACATAACAATACCACATTCTCTCTGCGGTACCATCGCAATCTCATGCGGCTGTTACAAGCCCTAGGGCTCCCTGATATACCAGTAATCGACTGGGCTTTGACTGGGCATGGATGAGACGCTCTTGAGGCCGCCACTCTCGAGGCACGCCCGGCTGATGACATCTGATCGTGGAGGTGGGTGCTTACCTGCCACTGGTGCAGCGCTGATGTCCCAGCGGCTTTCACGGGCCCTGAAGGTTGAGGAGTAATCTCTCCATCTATACACCCTCTACCATCACTGTTGCACCCAAATATATATACATTTAATAATATATATATATTATTATTATCATCATCCCCCCCCCCCCTTCCTTCAGCAGACTGCAGCCTTCTCCGCTAGGAGGCAGTACTTTCTTTTGTCTATGGACAATAACACTGGACCTGTTCTTCTGTGATGTTGTGAGGAGCCTCTGTCTCTGACCCAGCAATCACCATCCTCACCCTCCCTTTTTTATCATCGGAGACCTGTTCTTCTGTGATGTTGAGTGAGGCCTCTGTCGCTGAGCCAATGTGACTGTGGGACTCCCCCTAACCCTTATACCCGCGCCTATTTTCTGCCTCCACCATCTGTTTTATGCCTCATTCTGTACGCTCATGTGCAATGTGGGAGTGAGAAGGGTGTGGTGTTAAACCAAATATAACACAAAGGTTTGTCTACTTTAACAGATATTTAGTAAGAGACAAAAACACAGTAACATACAATAAATGAGTGGCAGCCCAACATACAATGCAACACTTTCCAAGACTAACCTGCAACCTAAAGGTCCAACATAACCCAGCACACCACCGGTTGCCCCATCCATGCAGGATGGTGGGCAGAGAGAGACTGAACTAAGATTTTGCATTCAACAGGCATATTGAATCACTGTAGGTGTGCCCTCGTTAACATATCAAAAGACACATGTGATAAAGGAAGAGTTCAACTGGCAAAAACATTGACAACAATACTTGTTATGTCACCACAAAGGGTGGTGCTGGGTTTTATATTTCTCTGGTGGAGCTGATAGATTACTCGTATTTTTAGGTGTGTGGGGTATTTTTTTTTCTTCCCCATACTAGGGAGAATGTGCCTATTTATTTTGCTCCGACATATTCTCTGTTGGGAGGGTGAGTATACCTCTCTGGCAGCCTCTGGGGTTGTTTTTTTTTAATTTCTCTGTGATGTACCTCTCTAAACCGGTCGATGGGAATGTAGGGTGATTTGTTTTGTTCTCACTTCCTCAAGGGGCGGATGCTGCTTGGTTGCTAATTTGTTACTGCTCTTCCTGCGGGCAGCGGCGCGCAGAAATATTGTTTGCGTTTATATACTCTATTTGATTTCTATAAACACATACTTTGTTGTGTATAGTACACTCATATTTGTTTTTCTTGTTCGGTTGCCTCGGCTCCCCCACAATTATGCCTCGCTACTGTCGTTGACCTCCCCGTCTGCTGGGGTCAAACTGAGTGATCTCACTTCCAAAAGCGAGACACGGCACAGGCCCTCACAGTCACTTCCCTATACCCCGAAACTCGAAAAGCCGCAACTTCACCCTGAGTGATACCAAATGGAAGGCCCAAAAGGGACATCAAGGGCAGAAGAGATATTGAGCAGCCAGAAGGCAGGGTATAGACAATAAATATAGGCAGTCTCTGAGGAGTAGATGGCTGTAGCGTAGACAGTGAAGGTATGTAACAATCCGACGAGAGACGGGTCCCGTTCGCAGAATGGTGAGCTATCAGGACAACAGCAGGAAAGTTCCAATAGCATAAACAGGTCACAGTCCAAGGTCGAGGCAGGCAGCAAACAGACAAAGTTCAAAAGCAATCCGAAGTCAATCCAGGTGGCGATCAGAGAGTAGTCAGGAACAAAGCAGGAGTCAGGAAACCAGTAAATTAGAATACAACACACTGAGACAGTGATAACGTATGTACCACACAAGGGCTCTGATTAGAGTGAGCAGGGGGTTTAAATTTGGTGCCAAACAGCTGAAGCAAATAATCAGCCAATCAGATAAAAATCGGGAGGACCCGCCCCCTAGTGTGACGTACACTGTTGCCGTGTATGGGATTCCTGGCTGCCATGACACCGAGGACGGAAGAAGAAGCTCTCCAGGACCCCCGCCGCAGACCCCCGGCAGGAGAGACCGACGCCACAACGGCCGAGGACGGCGAAGAGGGTGATCCCCGACGGCGAGCAGTGCTGGAGGACCCAACAGTGGGCAGCATAGAGGACGACCCCACCCTAGGGAGTGAGATGGACGCTCGGCAGCAGCGGAGCCCCACGGAAAGACCCGCCGGTGAAAGGTAACAAGGTAGCACCGGATCTGCTAAACAGATTGTAGAAATCAAGCCAGGATTCGGTACATGGAGGAGTTAATCAGACAAGCCAGGATTTGGTACACGGAGGAGACATCAGAGTAGGAGTTAACCGCAGCACGTCAGACACAAAGACCACACAAGGATAAAGAGCAGCAGACTTTTAAAGCAGCTACACTAAGCCTGCTGCTTTGCCGCAAATGCGAGGAACGGAGAGGTAAGTTGTGACATTACCCCCCCTCTGACGACCGACCGAAGGTCGAGATGTCTCAGGTTTAGTGGGATATTTAGCATGAAAGTTCTTAAGCAGAATCTTTACTAGATATCCAGGATCTTTCTTCGGGACCATAACATTTCCAATGGACAAGATACTGTAAGGAATTACGAACTCTCCTAGAATCAATTATAGACTAAACATCAAATTCAAAGTGGGAATCAACAATTACGGGTTTAGGTCGAGAAACTCTTCTTGTGAATCTGTTACAGGTAAGAGGTTTGAGTAGAGATACATGAAACACTCTAGGGATCCAAAGAGAATTAGGAAGCAATAATTCATAAGCCACTGGATTGATATGTCTTAGAACTCGTAAAGGACCAATAAAACGAGGAGCCAGTTTCATAGATGGAACGTTCAGCTTGATATTTCTTGTAGATAGCCACACTCTGTCCCCTCTTGAATAAGAAATGGCCATCTGGCGATGACGATTGGCTTGGCGTTGATATTGTATAGCAATTTTAGACAAGGGTTGTCGGACATTATTACACAGGGTAGGATCGACTATAACTAAAATGACAGTATTTCCTTCCGACGGAGGTAGATCTACTATGAAATCCATAGCTAGGTGAGTCCATGGGCGAGTGGGGATTTCGAGCGGATGAAGAAGTCCTTGGGGGCGAGTGTGAGATGCTTTGCTAGTAGCACATGGAATACCGGATGCCACAAAGTTGACGCAATCCGTCACCAAGTCTGGCCACCAAAAGTGTGTGGAAATAATGTCTCTGGTGTGGAGAGTAGAAGGGTGACCGAGGTACAAGAAGAAAGAGCCCATTTTAACACGTTCAATCTTTCAGAACGAACAAGGAACCGGTAGGACATTTGCTGTGTACAGGCATGCAAGCTTGGTTCTTTAGAATTCGTTGAAATAGCGGAGAAGATACTCGAGTAGTGACTGTAGCGACGATCCGAGAGGGAGAGACTATAGGTTCATGGTCAAGCATTTCATTAGTATTATTGACAAACTGCCTAGATAAGGCGTCGGCTTTAACGTTTTTAGTTCCCGGGTGATAGGATATAATAAAGTTAAATCTGGACAAGAACAAGGACCATCGGGCTTCACGAGGATTTAGCCTTACTTAAATACTCAAGGTTTTTGTGGTCAGTGAGAATTGTAATAGGGTTTCTGGCTCCCTCCAATAAATGCTGCCATTCTTGAAGTGCTAAAATTATAGTTCCCGGTTGCCAATGTCATAATGGATCTCTGGAGGCATGAATCTCTTAGAGAAATATGCGCAGAGATGCCGTTTACTCTGGAAGTCCTTTCTTGAGATAATACTGCCCTAACACTGATCTCGGAGGCGTCTACCTCGATAACAAAAGGTTTGGACATGTCGGGATGGACGAGCACAGGTGCTGACGAAAACATACTTTTAAGCTTGTGGAAGGCCTGTATAGCCTCTTCAGACCAGTGAGAGCAATCTGCTCCTTTCTTGGTCGTAGACGTAAGAGGAGCCACTATTTTGGAAAAGTCTTTAATGAATTTTCGATAGTAATTGGCAAAGCCTAAAAATCGGTGGAGAGGTTTCAGAGCTCCAGGCTGAGGCCACTCAGAGATAGCAATCAATTTGGCCGGGTCCATCTCAAATCCATCTGCCGTAATAATGTATCCTAAGAATGAAATACGAAGAACTTCAAACAGACATTTCTCAAGTTTGGCATAAAGATGGTTCTGACGAAGGCGTTGAAGTACAATGCGTACATGTTTACGGTGTGATTCTAGATCAGGAGAATGGATCAGTATGTCGTCTAGGTATACAATCACGAATTGTAGAGCAATATCACGGAAGATATCATAAATAAATTCTTGAAATACCGCTGGGGCATTGCACAACCCAAATGGCATAACAGTGTACTCATAGTGACCCATACGTGTATTATAGGCGGTTTTCCACTCATCCCCCTCACGGATTCTGATCAGGTTATAAGCACCTCGTAAATCTAATTTAGAAAATATAGTAGAATTGCGTAGGTAGTCAAGGAGTTCAGGGATGAGAGGCAGAGGATATTTATTTTTGACAGTACTTTTATTGAGTCCACGGTAATCTATACAGGGCCTTAAACCCCATCTTTCTTAGATACAAAGAAAAAAACAGCCCCCGCAGGAGATGTGGATTTTTCGGGTAATGCCCTTGTTTAGGTTATTCTTTATATACTCCTTTAAGACAAGTGATTCCGGTAATGATAATGGATAAGTCCTGCCCCTAGGAGGAATCGTGCCAGGATATATTTCTATATGACAGTCATAAGGGCGGTGAGGGGGAAGAACGTCAGCTTGCTTCTTGTCGAAAACATCTTGAAAATCAATACATGGAGTTGGTATGAATTGCTGTTGTATGGATCCAATGGCTGTCCTATTGGGTAAAATTTTAGGAAGACAATGGATTTGAAAGGTCTTTCCCCAGGACCTAATGGCTCCTGTGAGCCAATCGATGGTTGGGTTATGCGCTTGTAACCACGGCAAACCCAGAATTATGGGACATTTGGAAGAGTCTATAAGAAAAAAAATGTCCACAGCAGAAAGGTCCACAGCAGAAAGGTCCACAGCAGAAAGGTCCACAGCAGAAAGGTCCACAGCAGAAAGGTCCACAGCAGAAAGGTCCACAGCAGAAAGGTCCACAGACTTCAATACAAAGGCCCTGACAGAAGGGCAGGTTCATAAAGGCAGGGTAATCCAGGTAACAAGGCCCAGCTGGATATATTGACTAGGGCTCAACCCAGGTAACAAGGCACACCTGATCCTAGTAATTGAGTTCTGAGTGCTCCAGAGGGCGAAGGGTGGCCACTAGTGGTAGCAGATTTATATACCACAGGTATGAAAAAGCCATGGTTCAGGCAGCGAAAAAGTTCCTGACAGCTGCTTTGCCGTGAACATGAGGAACGGCGCCGGGGCGAGGCTTCTCCGGAGAGGTAAGTTGTGACACTCACAAGCTTCTTCCGTGAGAACCTGACGGGCAACTTCCCGCACCTCACGGTTTGGGAAGCCCACAACGTAAAAAACTTGCGACGGCACAGATCGCCTCTCTGTGTGCGCGTATCCCTGAGGCAGAAAGGGCCCACAAAAAGATGTGATCCTAAATGTCAGGCCCTCTGATTTATATCAGCACGGGGGTAAACCAGGGAAGTACCTGGCGAGGGCCCTGAGGGCCTCCCGCACTCTGACCTACATCCCTAAGATACGTTCTTCCGCTGGTAAGACGTGCCTTCTCCACTCTGATATCTCTAATAGTTTAGTTAATCTTCGTTTAGTTAATCTTTGTCATCATAGGTTTTCCCAAACCAAGAGGAATTCCATACCTCTCCAGGACTAGCTGCATTGTTTACAAATATCTACATATCAAATATTATTTATTATTTCTTCACATTATTCCCACCGATAGAGATAAGATTGGTAATTATCGCTGGATTTCACTACTAATAGACTTATCTTTGAATAACAGGGGGGTCTTTTTTACACTTGATTCACATATTTTAATATACATATAAGTAATATCAGCGCTGTATTTTTCTCTCTTTTTTCTGTTGCTACTCAATAGCCCACTAAGTGGTTTGCTATATTTTATTACAGCTGCTGAATTATATATTATAGAGCTTATTGCACTGTACACTTACTGTATAGTGGTTCAAGAGTGGGGTAATATTGTTCCTTTTTAAACTCAACTGTTTCTAGGTTGTGGTAACTCTATTAACGTTTTTTTTTTCCTTTCCTTTCCTCACATAATTTATTCTATAGTGCACCAATTGTTAGTTCCATAAATATGGACGGATATTTTAAACAAAAAACCAATCGCACAACAGTAAGTGAAAACATTTTCAATATGAAAATCTTAAAAGAGACAAATATACTAATAAATATAATAAAACACACAGAGATAAAAACGAGACCATGGATAGGGCTGGCTGTATTAGAACTCCTATTGTTAAAGAGAGGACTAGCCAAGAAACATTTGGTAGAATTAGTAAAGATAAAAAAAAAAACAAGGAAATGTCACGTTCTGCCCAGGCTGCGGAGCTGCATTTTTGTCTTGCTTTAGTTTCTCTGTTTTGCTTTGATCCATTCCTGGATTTCCTTTTGCTCTGTTCAGATCTTCCATTCCTTGCTTCTGCTTCAGCTCTTTGCTTCAGCTCTGTTTCCTTTATAAGGTGTGCCCCACCTATGTGTTCTGTTTGTCTCAGTCTTCAGTCTAAAGGTATATCTCAGTGCTATGTGTTTGGTTTACATGCTTGGTTTGTTTCGTACCACTGTCAGCAGGGATTAGCGTTAGGACCCACCGTCATTGGAGTACTTTGGCATAGTGGTGGGCTAAGCATACTATGGCCATATCATGTGACGGAATCTCCAATTGTTATCAATCAGTTTTAGGCTAGTTCCTGTATTCATGTTTGTCTGTCTCTTATGTACCTTTGCCCTTCTCCCTTGAATCATCTGAGGATTCCGGTTCCTCTCCCCTCTCCCCATGTCCCAGTTAATATGTCCTATCCTTGCTTATAGGAGAAGCGTCCGAGGGTTCCGGCTCCTCACTCCTTCCCCTGTGTTCCTTGCCTTCTTCCCTGTCCTTTGTTGTGCCCTGTATCATGTATATCTTGTCTAGTAATGTTCGTTCCTTGTCTGGTTCACTGTAGTGCCCTGTATCATGTATATCTTGTCTAGTAACGTTTATTCCTTGTCTGGTTCACTGTAGTGCCATGTAACATGTATATCTTGTCTGGTTATGTTTCGTGCCTGGTCTCCCTGTCCCTTGCTTGTTATGTTTCTGCTATATTTCTCTGCTTAGCTTCCATACTCCCAGCCTGCAGCATCCCGCACATGAGTCTTGAGTGAAGTCTCATGCCTGTTCCTTGGTGCCTGCAGGATTTCACTTTGTTTCTTTTTGGATACATCTGCTGCTATGTCAGGGTGCTGCTATGTGGCTGCACAACCCTAGGTGCTCAACACCTGGGTGAGTGTGGTCGCCCTGCAACCAGGCCCTGTCTAACTCCACTACTGCACCGTAACTCCTGCACACAATCTTTGGGCGCGCTGGGTACTTGCAATCATCTGGATGGACCTGGTTTCGTGACACATGGCCGCAGGCAAACGGCCGGGAGTTCGCGGAGTGGAGTCTGCAGCGCACGCAGCTAGTCCACTGTGTTCCTGTTCTCCTACTCCTGTTATGAAGAGGACCTGCACCTTGACCAGGGAATCCGTATGTGGTGACTCCAGCCAGCAAAGCGGTAGTGCTGGTCACCAGCGGTCGCTCTTTAAGGTGGCTACGAGAAGTTCCCCCAGGCAATGACACAGTTCCATCGCTATAGATTACTGCAACCAGCCAAGTAGTGGAGAGTACCTTCATTCATCCCAGAAACTCCACTAGACACAGCTTCCTCATTCCCTGTCAAATATGCTGACTCCTGTTCCGGAGGAGGTTGGTCTGCTGAGCGGTAGTGCTGGTCATTGAAGGACTCTTTCTAAGAGATTCTTATCTCCTGCTCTGGGCTCTGTTTGCAGTTCGGTGTTCCTGACTCTAACTTTGGCTTTGTCTCCAGTTGATCCTGATTTCTCCAATCCTGACCCCGGCTTTGCTTCACGATTATCCTGCTTGCTCCAGTCCTGACTTCGGCTTCGTCTCGCGTTGATCTTGACTTCTCCAGTCCTTGACCTCTGCTTTTTTTGCGTCTACTCTCCTGGTTGCTCGCCTGCTCTGGCTCGTGTTCAGGCTCTGCATTGCGGATCTCCTACTACCCTGCCCGGTCCGTTACACCTATACATTAAGCCAGATGCTGCAGTACAACCTCTATCGCTATATACTAAACTAAACATTGATGTGGTGTAGGCTTACCACTTTAGTGACTGGCATAGTATATAGTAGGGATGCACCGAAATGAAAATTCTGGACTGAAACTGAAAATTCAGCATTCACTTGCCCAAAACCCCAAAAAAACCCTTTAAAATACTTTATTAAAAGTAACACCAAAATTAGACTATATATATATATATATATATATATATATATATATAAAAAACAACAATTACAATCCTATCATGCTCAGGTTCTAGCATGTGCTGGCTGACTTAGCATGATAGGAGTATGATTGCTGTTTGCAATTATATATATATATATATATATATATATATATTTATATACATTGGAGTCCAGGACAGGACTCCAATGCACTGGTCAGCTGCATGTAATTAGCTGCACTGACTGTAATAAAGCCTTACCTGTTGGACGGAGGAAAAAAAGAGAGAGTTTTGTTTGGAAGCAGTAAGGCTTGCTATGTACAAAAGAGACCATCAAAAAGGTTGGCGAGATTACGTTTTGTTTAGTTTAGACCCTGAGTAGTGAGGGACTTCTATGTTAGTAAGTGCTCAGACGAGCTAGGCTTTTGTTCATAGGGAATTTATGTTCTTTATAATCCTGTTAAAATCTGAATACATGGATTACAAATAAATTGTGGTTGATTACCTTACCGAGACTGTGGCTTTAATACCCTAGAGGACCATGCTGGTTGGTGCCCTGTGTGGGTGCAGGATCACAATACATAGATAGACGGCTAGAAAATCAATGTTACCAAAGTACTCACAACTTCCAAATTTCAGCGGACAAGCATGAAGATCCATTGGGAAATCCTCAAGATGCATTGTGCACTCAGCATGGATCGTAAGCCTACAATAGAGAAAGATTTGTTGGTACATTAACTATTACAAAATTGCTCATGTGAGAAAGCTATGTGTTACCTTTAATTTATTGAGCACTCTTTTTTAAACCTGTGGATTAGGATTGATATGAATATGAATCTGAATCTGTGAAAACAAGAGAAACCCAATGAAACAAATGAAAAATTGTGAATATTTGTTAGGAATTTGTTCATTGGTCCGTTTAGGAGCAATTACAACCCATTAATCTTTCAGGAGGGAGAGTGAGAACGTACTGTGTCTAGGAGGGTACAGAATAAGTGATTGATATCTAGAAGTATCCAAAACAATCTTGACATTAAGTGGAAGGACAATCTGATTGATTAGGGCTGTGACTGATAGTTCAGCCAGTGACGTTTTTCTTTTAAACTATTTACAAGGGGAAGGGATAAGAATAGAGATGTTTGCTGATACCATTTTAACTCAGTCGCAGACAGAAGTAGATGGCAGTTAAAGATGCCAGTGTTGGAGGGTTTGAACCTGATTGCTGATCCTATGGATCTGGTGTGAACTCTACTTCACTTTTGGAAAAATCATTTCGTACCGTACTATTGTCTCTTTGTAACAGACCCTGTTGCTGCCTGCCTTGACTAATGGTATAATGTTCTTATTGTAGAATGTTGTGTTAGCTGCCCTTATTTACCCACCTGATGGAGAAAATGCATGACTTCCTGGGAATACAATGACACCTGGGGGTTGAAACACTAATTCCTAAGTTGAAGCACACAGGTCGCATATGCAAGCCATCCTAAACATCCTAGAGCACAAGCTAACCTCCCGTGGTTTAAGGGTAAACTGCAAATTGTCCCTTCAACATATTAAAAAATAATTTTAAAATTTGGAGGAACATGCTTTTCATTAGGATGCAGAAGATGCAGCGCAAAAAGGGTATGCTCACTGAAGGAGAGAACACCACTCTTCCTGCACCTGGTGGATCAGATGTAGCTGGATGTGTCAATCTGACAGCATCTTCCCATTTCCCTACTGTTGCTGATGTTGTCACTCTATCACCTTCAATACTCTTTGGGATCAGTTCACAAAATGTTTGTTTTTGAGTGCATATAGCTTGATATGTCTGTCTTTAAGTACTGGCCCAGTGCATTGTCTGTCAATGTTGTTGCTGCCCTACCACTTTCCTTGTTCTGAGCGATCTAGTCATCAAAATTTGTCTATTTTCTGTGTAACTTCCATCCTATACCATGTGGCTGGGTGTGTTTGTATGCAAGTGTCTGTCCGGCTCCCTACTACTGCTGTTGTTCTTTCATCTTCATTATTCTAAGTGATGAATTTATCAAAATGGTCCAATATTTGGGGAAATTTAGCCCATGCCATGCTGCTGGAGATGTCTATCCATTGGTGTGGTGCTGCCGTTGCTGGTGGTTCTGCATTGAAAAATCTAGTCTGGATCTCCTAAGACCTGCGATGCTGGTGCTGTCAAAAAGGTCCAGAAGGTGGAAGGGACCTCCACCAAATATTGTTAAGAATTTCATATACAAATCAAAAGGTCAGGAAATGAAATTTATTTTCCGAAAACAAATGCAGCTCTATTATTTTTCCGTATTTTTCAGGCAATGATATCAGGAATAGAAAGAGACAGAGAATAACACTGCAACATAATCACTAACAATATAAGGATGCCATAAGAGGTGAGTTATGCATCGGGAGCCAGTAAGAATAGAGTTGTGGCCACCCTGTCCACCTTAGAGCCACTTTGTGATGCTCAGTTTTAGTTCATTGCAAGGTGGACACATGGGCGCTGCAATTGAGATCTCTAACATGTGCTTCCTTTGATTTTACAGCTCCAAGGGGTATTCATGGTAGATCAGAGGATCTTCCCAACTGGTGAAAATTCCCTAATGCTAAATTGGCAGGCACGATTTTATCAGTTACCAAAACCAGTAGCGTACCTAGCGGGGGCGAGGCGGTCCGCACCGGGTGCCGCTCATCAGGGGGGTGCCAACTTGCCGACACCCGGCACCCCTCCAGAGACGGACAGTAATGTCCGCTGCTGGAGGAGAAGGCTCGCAACGGAGCGGTATCGGAGGTCTTTAACAGACCTCCGGCTCCCTTGAGTGATTTTAAGCCGGTGATTTTAAAGACCTCTGATACCGCTCCCTCGCGATCCGCGTGGCAACTGCTGCGTGCCAGGGTTTGTTGTCAGATCCCGGCGCACAACACTGAAGCCGCGCCCACCGCCATCCCTGCCCTCTGAACCGGAAGAAGACAGAAGAAGAGGCGTGAAGAGGAAGAAAAGGAGCTGACTGCTGTAAGAAGAAAAGAGGAAAGGTAGGAAATCATTCAGTGAGAGTGACAGTGAGAGTGGATTGGTATGTGTCGAATCTGTGGATTGGTATGTGTGGATTGGTATGTGTGGAATATGTGGATTGGTAAGTGTGGATTGGTATGTGTGGAATGTGTGGAATGGTAAGTGTGTGAGAGTGATGGGTGTTATGCTGTACCATGAATGGATTAATGTGTGGATGAATTGTGTGAATGAGTGAGAGAATTAATGAATTTGTGAGAATGCATCAATGAATATGTGTAAATAATTTGTGTGAAAGATTGTGTGAATGAAAGTGAATTAGTGAGTTACTGTAAAAGAGTTTGTGTTAATCATAGGTGTATAGTTGATTTGTCAAAAAGGCAAAGATGGTATAAGCAGGGTGTTTATGGGACAAAAATGGCACAGGTAGCGTGTTTATGGGACAAAGATGGCGTACACTCGGCTGTTTGGGAACAATGCTGACTCATGCTGGGCTGTTTGGGGGCAAAGATGGCACATCCTATGTGTGTGTAATTTGGGTGCTGGTCAGGTTCTATGTGGGCAATGTGGACGCTGTTTGTTTTGGAGGGTTATTAAAGAAAGCACTATTATATGTTCAGTAAATGTTATATATACGTGTTTATTTTACTTATAAGTTATTAATTTATTTTTTCAGATTTCTTGTTGTTTACAGTTGACATACAGTTTACAAATTGGTGCAATAAATATTCTTGCCAACATAATTTTGTAGATGTCTTTACATTTGGGGGGGGGTTGCCACTTACAGGATCCGCCCGGGTGCCAAATACTCTAGGTACGCCCCTGACCAAAACCTTACGCAGCTACATGCAAAAGTAATATTCCCTGGAGATCCACAGCTCATATGTTGACGATCAGCAGCACTTCCTCCTACTCATGTATCATGCTGGATAAGATGGGTCACAACTGAATACAGTGGTGGAAAAGAGGGAGCTTTCTGTCATCTTGACTTAAAACATCCACACCAAGATTTGCTATAAGGAGATAAGTGGTAACAAAACATCTCATAGCATGTTAATCATCTTCGGTACCTAAAATCACTTGTGAGAGAAAGTATTAAAAATGTATTTTGTTTTAAATCTCTGAGTGCCGGAGTAGGGACAAATCTTCCACCATGGGAGGCCAAGCTAAATGATTGTGGTTTTGCAATTTAATAAATTTAGTTTTGCAAAATCAGAAACGGAATACACTGTACCTAGAGAAACCTAAGTATATTTTTATAGATATTTAATATAGTGACCTAACATTCAAAATGTGCATTAAAATGTAATGTACAAAACATTAAAAAATAAATTTTCCACCCATATTTTATTAAATGTAATACATTTAAATTTGCATTAGATTTGCTCAATAGAGGTGGTTCTGAAATATTACCCGTAACATGCAAATACATCAGGAAGAAAGCAGGAACTTAGGGAGATCAATGCATGGCTGAGAAGGTAGGATAATAAAGAGGGCTTTAGTTTTCTGGAGCACTGGGCAGTCAGCTACAGTGGAGATGGACTGCACCAAATAGAAGGCCCCTGAGAATCAGCGTAGCTAAACTCTATTGGTCGTCAGCAGGGGACTCATCTGCCAATGGTTGATGGCAGACGAGCCCCCTGCTGGCGACCAATAGGGTCGCTCGTACAGACTTTTAAATGCCTGGTGCCGTAACTTGTCCGGCAGATACCATAGGTCTCCCTGTTCTATCATTTAACTGATAGAACAGGGAGACCAGTGGGATCTGCCGGGCAAGTTGCTGCATTAGGGTTTTAAAAGTCTGTACGAGCGACTCTGTTGGTCGCTCGTACAGACTTTTAGGCTCCTGGTGCTTTAATTTGTCCGGCAGATGCCATTGGTCTCCCTGTTCTATCGGTTAAATGTCTGTACGAACGACCAATAAAGTCGCTTGTACGGACATTTAACTGATAGAACAGGGAGACCAGTGGGATCTGCCGGACAAGTTTCTTCATTAGGGGTTAACTTTTTAAAGTCTGTACGAGCGACTCTGTTGGTCGCTCGTACAGACTTTTAGGCTCCTGGTGCCGTAACTTGTTGCACCTTAAGGGGTTAAGGGGCCGTGCGAGTGAGCCTATTGGCCGCTTGCACGGCGCTTTAACCTACGGATTTCCGCTCCCATAGGTTCGCTGTCAGGGGTTACAAAGCCCGTGCGAGTGAGCCTATTGGTTGATGCCAGAGGAGGTCCCTGTAGGCTCATTCGCACTGCCCTGTAACCCCTGACGGCGAACCTACGGATTACCGCTTCCGTGAACTGCCGCGAAGATAAGGTAAGTTAGAAGGGGAAGGGACCGGGGAGAGTGGTAGACGAAGACTCTCACGAAGATCTTCGTGGTGTGTGTCTTCGTCTTCGCCTACGTTTTACCGCTGCTGTCTTCTCTTCGGCGTGTCTTCGGAACGAACACGAAAACGCACTCTTCGTTTTCATGTTCGCCCGAAGACGAATGCACAAGTCTACTGGTGACTGGGAGTTCAACATGGCACTTCATGGCAAATAACTCTCTGAGGATCTGAAAAAAGGAATTGTTGCTCTACATAAAGATGGCCTAGGCTATAAGAAGATTGCCAAGACCCTGAAACTGAGCTGCAGCACGGTGGGCAAGACCATACAACGGTTTCACAGGACAGGTGCCACTCAGAACAGGCCTCGCCACGGTCAGCCAGAGAAGTTGAGTACACATACTCAGCCTCATATCCAGAGGTTACAGACGTATGAGTGCTGCAAGCATTGCTGTAGAGGTTGAAGTTTGCTGAAGGCAAGCAGACTAAGGACATGGATTACTGGAACCATGTCCTGTGGTCCTATGAGGCCAAGATAAACGTATTTGGTTCAGATGGTGTAAAGCGTGTGTGGCGGCAACCAGGTGAGGAGTACAAAGACAAGTGTGTGTTACCTACAGTCAATCACGCTGGTGGGAGTGTCATGGTCTGGGCCTGCATGAGTGCTGCCGGCACTGGGGAGCTACAGTTCATTGAGGGAACCATGAATGCCAACATGTACTGTGACATACTGAAGCAGAGCATGATCCCCTCCCTTCGGAGACTGGGCCACAGGGCAGTATTCCAACATGATAACGACCCCCAAACACACCTCCAAGACGACCACTGCCTTGCTAAAGAAGCTGAGGGTAAAGGTGATGGACTGGCCAAGCATGTCTCCAGACCTAAACCCTATTGAAGATCTGTGGGGCATCCTCAAACGGAATTTGGTCTGTGATTTAGTCACGGAGGAGTGGAAGTGGATTCCAATGGCAACCTGTGAAGCTCTGGTGAACTCCATGCCCAAGAGGGTAAGGGCAGTGCTGGAAAATAATGGTGACACACAAAATAGGCACTTTCAGCTCAATTTGGACATTTTCACTTAGGGGTGTTCTCACTTTTGTTGCCAAGGTTTAGACATTAATGGCTGTGTGATGAGTTATTTGTAAGGGAACAGCAAATTTACACTGTTATACAGGCTGTACACTCTACTTTACATTGTAGCAGTGTCATTTCTTCAGCGTTGTCACATGAAAAGATATAATAAAATATTTACAAAAATGTAAGGGGTCTACTCACTTATGTGAGATACTGTATGTGTGTGTGTGTTTGTGTGTGTGTTGTGACAAAAGGTGTGGTAAAGTGGTAGATGGCAGGTATATTAGACCAGCCTTGGTCAATAACAGTCTGCTTTAACCCCTTCGCGACCTTTGCCGGTTCAGGACCGTCATGACATGAAGGTCGCTAAATGACCTTTGACGGTCCTGAACCGTCAAAAAGTTAAATAAGCTTAGAAAGTGATCAACGATCACTTTCTTCGCTTAAACGGCGTTACTGTAATGCCTCGATGTCGAGGCATTCAGCAAGGCCGAGATCGGCATCGGGGGCCATGTCTGGTCCCTCCCCGGGGCGTCAACAGCCACCATACATTGTATGGCGGCGGACGCCCGCTTTAAAAGCATTTAAAAATCGTTGATCGCCTCAGGAGGCATCCAGCGACACCACACACTTACCTCTGGGTGGGCTGTGACCGCTCCGGAGAGCGGACACAGCCGCAGCTGCCGGTGTTCTTCGCCATCAGCAAGATGGCGGCCGCCTTGTAAAAGAAACAAACAAGTTTTAAAAGTTCGCTAGATGGTCTAGAGAACTCTGGCTCCACTTGCAGGTCGAATACAGGTACTGCATTCAACCATGCAAGTCAATGGAGCCCAGCTTTCTAATCACAATGTGATTAGTAAAATATTCAAAAAAGAAAAAAAAATGGAAAAAACATGGAAAAAAAATGGAAAAAAAGTGCTAACATTTAAAAATAATTATGCAGTGATGTTACTAGATGAACCATCCAGTACCAGCAAAAAGTATAAAATAAATAAATAAATAAAGTTTATTATTTTGAGCAAGTGCTAAAATTTCTCAAAAATCTCAACAAAGAGTTAAAATAAAAGCACTTCAAATACCCAAGGGGTGTCTAATATAAAAAAAAATGGCTGATGGGGTAAATTGTAGTGGCTGAGCTCAAAGATAGGGCATAGGTACAGACTTTCCAAAATGGACAAAAAAAGCGCACTTCCCAAATGTGGCATTTTAAATCTCAAACAACACGACAAATCCATGCATGTCGGGTATCACTGCACTCAGGAGATGTTCCTGAACACACATTGGGGGGTTGTTAGACAGTGGCATATACCAGAACCTGTATATCTATAAGTAAAGTACAATTTGTGTGAAAAAAAAATAAAAAAAAATGACTATTACAAAGTTTGACAAAGTGTAGTTGTATAATTGGTGCATGGAAAGGGTTAAAATAACAGCATTTGGAATACCCTGGGGTGTCTAGTTTTCAAAAATATATGGTTTAAATGGGTTAAATTGAGTTAACCGGCTTCAAAGATATTCCAAAGAGGAGATGGAGGCAGACTGACCAGATTTGTTAAAAAAGATTTGGAAATCATAAAACGCTGCTTGTACTTATTGCAAAAAACATAAAAACATTGGGTATTTCTAAACTCAGGAGAAGTAGTAGAATCCATTTAGCTAGTTTTTTTACTAGCTTTTTTAGAGTAAAAGATTTTTCAAATAAAAGTCATAAAATGTGTTTATTTTCAATTTTTCACCATGTTTTTTTTTTTTTTTTTTTATAGTAAATAAGATGATACGATCAAAATAATGGTATCTGAAGAAAGCCCATCTTGTCCTGAAAAAAAACAATATATAACTTATGTGGGTACACTAAATGGGTGAGGAGAAAATTACAGCTGAACACAAGCACCACAAAAGTGTCAAAACAGCCTCGGTCCCACAGGGTACAAAACGAAAAATGAGCCCGGTCCTTAACCCCTTCGTTCCCCTATAGACGTACCGGGACATCCAAAAAACGCCCACAAAGAAACCCCTATGGACGTCCCGAAAAACTGAAAAAAAAAAGTTAATTCATTTAAAAAATAATATTAAATAAATCATTAAAATAATAATATAAATAATACAAAAAAAAAATTATAATGTGAGCTGTGATGTCACTGTGACATCACTGGCATGTTCAGGAGGTCCCTAGGAGGACCTCCTACCATTACTGTGTAAAAAAAAAAAAAAAAAAAAATACAAAAAAAATTAAAAAAAAAATAAAAATAAATTTTTTTAAAAAAATATAAAAAAAGATAATAAAAAAATTCTTAAAAAAACCTTACATCCCATTGCCCTAGCATAACATCTAGCCAGTATAACCCTCCTGCCCCCGTTCACAACCCCCAAACCCGTTAAGCCATAGGCATAAAAATTATACAAAATTGTACACCTAATAGTATGCTCCCTGGTGCTGGGAAAGTCTGGAAAATCTATATAAATTAGGTATTTCTGAAATCAGGACACCTGAATTGATAAACTTGGAGGGGATTTTCCATCACTTTACCTAATTTTGTGAGGATTCAGAGGGAAAATGTAAAAAAAATTAGTTTATTTTTCTAATCTTCGCTAGTTTTTACTAAATTTCTCATTCTAAATTTTCAGCTAATCATCCAGCTATGGTATCAAACGAAAGCTCTATCTCTCCTTGAAAAAACAATATATAGTTTACATGCGTACACTATTCACAGGAACAGAGAATAATCGCTAAACCGACATACCCCAAAAATGGCAAAATTGCTCTGGGCTTTGAGGTACCAAAAACCCCTGGGATTGAAGGGGTTAAGGGGTTAAAATATGTCCCAGGGAAAGATATTGTTTGATTCGTTTTTTTCTCCTGAAGAAGCCGACGATCCATCGGCGAAATGCGTCGAGACAATAAATTGGATAGATTTTATCAACTTATATCGGATGATTTATTTCTACACGCTTTTGCACAATACTCTCTGAGTTGTGCTTCATCTTAATTGTAAGTCTATACTGATCTTTTAAGATCAACTTATAGAAGATACTGCACCATCCTGGTTTGTTTGCTTTTGCAGAATGCAGCCTCTAGAAGCCTGAATTTTGATGAGCCTGCTTTATCCAGTCCTTTTGTGAGTGTAATTAACACCATAAACAATTCTTTATTTTCTGACAATATTACACTATTGGTTGTGTTTTTGTTTTCTTCCCCCATGTACATGCGCTCCAATATTCTTTGTTTTGTTCCTGTATACACTTTGAGGAAGAGTGTTTTTTGGTAGCTGCTTTCATTGTGGGGAAGTATCTATTTGTATTTATATATTTTTTCCACACGTGGGATATTTGGTCTTTTCACTTTAGTTTACTAGTTTTTCAGACACCATATGATCAAATAATCTAATTTCCTATTAAAAAGCTAATAAACTTGCTAAATATGTTCATGAGTTTAGAAATATCTTATGTTTTTATATTTCAAAGCAATTTCTTTTCCAAATCTGGTCATTCTGCCTCCATATGCTATTTGGGACATCATTGAAGCCGGCCAATGCAATTTACCGCCATCAAACCATACATTTTGGAAAAGTAGACACCCCAAGGTATTTCAAATGCTGGTATTTTAACCCTTTCCATGCACGAGATTCTACCACCAGCCTTTGTCAAATTTTGTAGTAGGATTTTTTTTTTTTTTTTTTTTTTCCCCCCCACACATTGCACTTTAGGTATGAATTTACAGCTCTTGGTATATGTAACTGCCAAATACCCCATGTGTGTTCCACAGCATCTCCCGAGTACAAGAATACCACCCATGCATGGGTTTATCTGGTTGTTTGGGAAGTGCACTTTTTCATTTTGACATCTGGTCAGTCAGTGCCTGAACTTGACCACTCAAATTTACCCCATCAACCAACAAACCATTTGAAATGCTAGTATCCATGTCAGGGTTGTTGAGAAAATACAGCATACATTTTAGCACTTGCTCATAATAAATACTTTTTTTTTTTATTTTTGTACATTTTGTTGGAACTGGATGGTTCTCCTGATGGTGACATCATATATAATTATTTTTAAATGTTAATGTTTTTTTATATATATATATTTTATGAATCACATTGTGATTAGGAAGCTGGGCTCCATTGACTTGCGTGGTTGGATGCAGTACCTGTATTTAACCTTTACAGTCCTCAAGAGGGTCTTGAGGACAGCCACCATCTTGCAAGAGTCAAAATATCTTGCAGTGGTGCTTGTGGCTGCTCTCCAGAGTGCTCACAGTGCTTCCTGGGGTGGGTTTTCGGTGTCTCTGAATGCCTCGCTATCAAGGAAAGTATGGTTTCATTTGGGAATAATTTGAAAAAGTGTATCTATTTAACACATGCACTAGGATGGACTGTTTTCCGGACAATACACAGAAGGCAACTGAAATACCTTTATGTGCATATTACAAAATTACACACATCAATGTATACCTTTTGGGAAACAAAGGAAGCAAATTAAAGCCAATAAAAAGAAAGTGAAATTAAAAAATAATAAAAGCAAGGGATCATAAGTATCATGGGTACAAATATGCCAGCAAAGCCTGCGCAACTAAAATGGCTAAATTCGGAGAAAGTAGATATTTTAAATATTTTTTTTCTTCACCAATGGGTGAGTCCTTGCTAGATAATTTTACAGAACCTTTACAACAAACATGGAATTGGCTCAAACAGGAAAAAGTGTAGGTACACAAGACCCCAGGGCCGCATGGTAAACAACCAAGGGTACTTAAGGAGCTTACCCAATTCTAGCCAGACCCGTATTTTGAATCAGAATATTCAATATAAACGTTGACAGAAAAACATTTAGGAGCAAATGTATGTACATGAATTGAAAACTGGCTAAATAATACAATGTAAAGAGTTGTTGTAAATTGAAAATTCTTAAACTGGACCAAGGTATTAGGTGGAATACATGATGGGTCTCTCCCATGGAAAAGGATTAAGAATAATTGTAGACTACAGACTATAATCTTGATGTCATTAGGTCTACTTCTGGGAGCCCGAATTTTCTGACTAACATTTCGAACATAACGGGATCCATCAACCATTCTGCTTGGGAGAATCTTCCTCTGCTTAGGTCGTTTGCTAAAATATTGTTTTGACCTCTGATGTGAGATGCAGAGAGATCTAGCAGATTCTGTTGTGCCTCAGACATAATTTCTGCACAGAGACACTGAAGTTTCCATATCTTTGTGCCCCCTTGCCTGTTGAGATAGGACACTGTGGTAGCATTGTCTGACTGAATCCTCACGGACTTGTGCTTAATCCATGGTTGGAATGCTTGTAGGGCTTGAAACACTGCACTTAGTTCCCTGTAGTTGGAGGCTTGCATAGACTCTTTTGGTGTCCACTTCCCTTGAGCCATGTGGAACTGAAGGTGAGCTCCCCAACCTGTTTGTTACACATCAGTCGTAATTATAGTCAAATCTACTGGTTGAAAACGGAGACCGCTGGAAAGATTCGTTTTTTTATTTTCCACCAATTTAGCGGCTGCAAAACTTCTATTGGAATAAGAATGCTTGTATCCAGCTCTTCCTCTGTCTTGGACCAGCTGGAAAGAATTTGCCACTGAAGTGGTCTCATCCTTGCTCGTGCCCAACGTACTGCTGGTATAGTTGGTATAGTTGCTGTAAGCAGAGCAAAGAGGGTTTTCTTGCAGACAAATTATAGCTTGTTTGATTTGTTTTATCTTCTGGGAAGGTAGGTGAAGGCAGAGGGACAGAAAGTCCACAATAAATCCCAGGAATTTGATTCTTGTGCTAGGGGTTAGATTGGATTTCGCTGCAATCATAATCCATCCATGGCTTTCTAAAAAAAGGTATTGTATTTTGAAGATCTTTGTGGAGTTGCTACAGGGATGAAGCTTTCAGTAACCAGTCGTCGAGATATGGGATGACTGCAATGTCTTAAATAGGGCTGCAACAACGAATCGATAAAATCATTTTATAAATCGATAAAAATCGATTCAACTAATAGATTATGAAAATCGTTAACGATTTTCATAATCTATTAGTTGAATTGATTTTTATCGATTTATAAAATGATGTTTTTCAGAGCAAATGTTGATAAATTAACCCCTGGTGGGGCAGGTAGAATTTTTGCGGGATCTATTAATTATGTGCATTTGTGTTTTTTTTTTTTATGTCTGTAATATTTGATTTATTGTTTATATTGTCCATATATTTATATATGGACAAGGGGCTAAAGGCGTATCAGGGGGCACAGTGGCATAAAGGGGCTATAAGGCATATCGGGGCACAGTGGCATCTCAGTGGCATATAGGGGTAAAAGGCATATCAGGGGGCATGGTGGCATATCAAGGGTAAAAGGCATATAGGGGACTATAAGGCATATCAGGGGGGCACAGTGGCATATCGGGGCACTGTGGCATATATAGGGCTATAAGGCATATCAGGGGGCACAGTGACATATAGGGGGTATAAGGCATATTAGGGGACAGAGTGGCATATAGGGGGCTATAAGGCATATCAGGAGGGGGTATAAGGCATATCAGGGGACAGAGTGGCATATAGGCGGTATAAGGGGGCACAGTGACATCTCTGACATATAGGAGGGTATAAGGCATATATAGGGGCAGAGTTGCATATAGGGGGTATAAGGCATTTCTGGGACAGAGAGGCAAGCTGGGGGTGAGATGTGCATAACTGGGCAAAAATAGTTTACATGAATATTTACTAGTAAAGCTTTTTTTGGTATTTTTGGGTTCTTGTTAAAATATAGCTTTAATTATTATGTCAGTAAAATAAGAAGGCAAATTTGCATATTTTTTTTTTACCCGATTAATCGAAAAAATAATCGGCCAACTAATCGATTATGAAAATAATCGTTTGTTGCAGCCCTAGTCTTAAATGTCGTGATGTCTTAAATCTGCCCCTAAAGGGCTGAGAAGTTTTTTTGAAAATCCCACGAACAGTTGAGAGGCCAAGGGGCAGAGCCTTGAACTGGAAATGTCCCAAACCTTTCTTTGTCTTTATGTGCAGATAGGCATCTTTTGAGATACAAAGTAACAATGAAATCTCCTTTATGATCTGAGTGACTGAAAAGATTGTTTCCATTCTGAAACGCTGATAAGGGATACATTGATTGATGGCTTTTAGATCCAATACTGGGCGACACGAACTATCTGGTTTGGGGACCAGAAAGACGAGAATACACTCCCCGGAAATGCTGATCTTTGGGAACTTTCTTGATGACTCCTTTTTGCATGAGGTTGGAAACTGTTGCCCTCAAGGTTCCATTCTTCTTTATGGATAGGTAAGAAGAACAAAGGAAGCAGTTTTGAAGAATTTTGTTGAAGAACAAATGAGGAATTTTGAAGAATCTGATTTTGTAACCTACAGACACAATCCGTCTGATCCAGGTGTTGTCTAGTTTGAAACCAGTCTTCCTAGAACTGCTGAAAGCGACCTACTCTGTCAGACCCTTCTCGGCTTATCTTGTCTGATGTAGTTAGTTTGGAACCTTCTTTATTTTGCCTCCGAAAGGAAAACGATTTATCTGACGCTCTGGCATATCTCTGCTTGTTATATGGATATCTCCGATTCCACCTTGGCCTAATATCTTGAGGAAGCAATTTCTTGGTCTGACATTTGTTTGATGAGATCCTTTAGTGGAGACCCCAAAAATGTTCCTTTTTCAAAAGGAAGATCACATAATGCTGTATCCGCATTCCAAGATCTAGGCCACACAGCACGTCTGGCTACAGATGAAAGACCCATATTTCTAGCTTCACAACCTCTTCCAGTGCCACACAAATATTCATTTGATAATCTTAGGTTCTTCAAAAATTGAGTAATCTCTTTATCTGCTTCCTCCGGGAAACCGGCTGCTCTTTTATCCATGGCGTCCTTAAGGCCTCCAATAGTTTTTTGGACAGTTGTGTGATCTTCACATCAACTCTAGGGAGATCCTCCCATTTAACTTCTTATTACAATCTAACAATCTGTTTTAAAGTGTTTGGAAATGAAAGCTCTTTTGCTTGGATTATTCCATTCCCTCTGCACCAATTCCATATTTTTAGGAAGGATAGGAAAACCCTTCTTTTTAGATTCTGGAATAAGCTGTAACGGATGATTAACATCCTTAATAAATGTGTCAAGTTCCTGAGGAGGGAAACCTGACTCTTCT
The DNA here is from genome assembly GCF_027358695.1 of Spea bombifrons. NCBI lineage: Eukaryota > Metazoa > Chordata > Amphibia > Anura > Pelobatidae > Spea > Spea bombifrons. The sequence goes on from NC_071094.1 coordinate 18,885,183, forward strand.
TCTGTATCATAAGAACTAGAAGCATCAACTGAGGAACGGGAACACTCTCCAGGAGAGCGGTCTAAAGATGAAGATAATTGCCTTTTGCGCTTTTTTTTTCTGGTAAATCCGGTAGAGGCGGCTTTGCTGCATCTTTAAATGCTTTGAAAGGTCTGTGCCAGATTATCCTGGAACCAGCATAAAAAAGACTGCATATCTTGTCTTTTAGCCATGTTGTCAGCAGCACACCGTTGGCACATTTTTTTCCTGTATCCATCAGGAAGCTGCGTATTGCACTCAGAACAAAGCAAATGCCTTGATTTAGATGAGGCCTTTTAGCAGGAGCTGGCACACACTCTTGTGGTCAGCCAGGTTAGCACAGCTTAAATAGGCTGCCAAATTTTCAAGTTTGGCGCCAAACAACAGAGACGTTCTGCGCAAGAGCACTGCATACCATACTGCACATGCTCCTCTGCAACCAATAAAAAAAACGGAAGCCGCATAAGCCTCTGTAACCAGAGTTATGAGGCACGTGTCAGCTGTGCTACCACCCGGGAAGCCACAGGACCACGAAAAATTCTCCTCCCCACGGCAACAACCCATGTGCCGCACCAGCTATACAGAAAACAACGGCACTACTCGTCCTGCAAGGGACCAGAAAGAACTGACGAGGGGTCCAGTATCTCGCCCTTTATAGGTAAGGGGGGAGGGTTTTTTTTTTTAACTCTTTATATCTTTCAGGGCTCTTGTCCGGGGGGGAAAGAACAAACCCATTCATACTGCCACTATACTTAGGGAAAATATAGGTTGAAATAACACATGTCCACAAGCACATTACTCATTTTAGAACTGCTTGTTACACAGTAACAAAAGATGTTGAGTGGTCAGTCGACTCAACTGAAGGTGCATGCCCTCCCATGCTGAAATTCACAAAACAAATTGGGCAATCACTAAAATGAGTGCTGTTTACAAGTGCAGGAGAGTAAAATGAAATATTGCATACCCTCATCTGAAACATTAAAAAATGTGTAATCCACTCCCTTCAAAACACAGAAATAATATGACAAATATTAAAAAAATAGGATTTATAAAGACACGGAGGCTCCCATTATGCTTAACTCTTTTCTTTATTCCCTCAGCAGCAAAGAATATTTTTAGAACAAAATACAACAAGGAAAAAAGACCAATCAACAATATGCATTAGACATCCAATAGGGGCTCATCACAGACACCCCTCCTCCTATATAAGTGCTTAGGACCATCAAACTTCCTCTTTTCTTTGCTGCTCCCTCAGGAGATAAGTATACCATTTTTCTGCATTTGTGTATTTGCATTTATATATATTTGCTTTGTCCTACCGTTTTGGCTGGAAGGCGGTTGTGCCTTCCTCCATTTCTTCTCCCCTTTCGAGTTTTCCCTGCCGTTTTTCTGTTTAATGCCGTTTGACTTCTTCATACTGCGTCACTGGTAGTTTCTCTTGCCGCGTATCGCGCATGCGCGGTTACGTGCGGCGGCCATTTTCCAGTTTCCTTCTGGCAACGTGTGCTCCGGTTTTGCTCCGTGTGTTCCCGGCTTTGCAGTGCTCGTTTTGGCTCGTCTCGGCGAGCATTTGAGGTGCCCTTCTCCCCTTTCATCCGTGGTACCCCAACGGATTTTGTATCTTTCGTTTTACCTGGTTTTTGTCGCCAGGTTCGTTCCGGCGGCCATCTTTTTGGTTTCTGTGCAGTTTTTTCCCAATCGTTCCGTTTCTGTGGCTGTCACTTTGATTTATCTAGCGTCTCAATGTTTTCTGACAGAGATTCCCTTCCACCTTCCCTCCCTGGTCCTTCTGGTCAGCCTCCTCTACATAAAGGGGCTGTTGGTGGGGAGGTTGATGACCCACAGGGTGACATTATGAACTCTGAGGAGTTCCATTCCTTGCTGGATGCCACCATGACTAAATCTGTGACCCAGGCACTGCAGTCAGTGATGGGGATGATGTCTTCTAACATCTCCCAGTCTGTTTCCTCTGCCATTAAAGCTTCCCAATTGTCTGCCTTGGCATCTGGGAGTGATTTGCCTCAACAGGGACCCTCAGGGGTCTCCCGTAAGGCTTCATCTAAATCTGTGCATGGTAAGCATTTGACCTCCAAAACCCATATGTCGGACAAGGTGCGTCCTGTCACAGAGGCTGTGGTTACACCACGGAAAAGAGCCCAGCATCGGGCAAAATCGGTGCGCAGATGGAAGAAGGCTAAGACCTTATCTGACACATCCGACTCTGAGTCGGCTTCTGAGGAGGTTTCTGACGTGTCGGTGGATACCGACCTGAGTGGGTTCTCTGATTATGATTATAAAGCACCCGATAATTCCGACCAACCCGATTTCTCTTTGGCTCAGGTCTCCGGGGATACCCTTCTGGACCCTCGTGGTGAACCTCTATTTAACCCTGACGAGCTGTCTAATCCCAGATCGGCTGAATGGTCTCCCATGCCTCATGTGGCTCAATATGTAGCCTTGCGGGTCCGCAAACCGCTTACTAAGGCGGCCAGGAATAATTTGAGGGCGGAATGCCCTAGGCCCTCTTTACCTGACGAGGTGTGTAATACTCCGGAAGTGGATCCTAAGATTGCCCAGTTTTTAGGGAAAACTGGTTGGAAATCTAAGAACGGCCTTGAGTTCTCTCTCCGGAACTGTCAAGATAAAATCTTAGACGTTTTGGGCCCGGCTACAAAGCTTTTTGAATCTATCGAGACCGCTATCGCCACAGAATCCCAGGTGGACCTGGTGACATTGCGAGGTTGGGTGCAACGTATTATATGCCTGGTCGGCAACGCCAATACGGCGTTGGCCTCTGAGAGACGCAAGGCCATTTTACTGAAAATTGAGCCCAAGTTGGTCAATATGGCGGTGTCTGAGCCTGGTCCACAGGCAAAAGGTCTTTTATTTGGCGACTCGTTCGTCAAGGATCTGGGCAATTATGTTCATACTTTTACCGCTTTGGACAAGGCCCAGTCCAATATGCGTAAAGTGTTCCGCGGGAAGGTTTTTGGAGAGGCCGGTAGACACAGGGGCCGTCTACCAGGCCGCTACTCTAGGGGTCCAGTCATCGGATCTCGAGGTCCCGGTTCATCCAGATCCCAGTTCCAGGAACGTAAGCCTGTGCCAACACCATTCTTCCCGCAACGTTCCCGTCCATGGCAGAACAGAGGAGCTAGGGGATCCTACCAGGGCAGACGACCTTATGGTAAGTACGTTTTTAACACGCTTTCTTCCAGATGGTCAGGTGGGGGGACGGCTGCTGTTCCATTTCGATGTTTGGAGGTCACTGACCTCGGACCAGTGGGTCCTACAAACCGTGTCTGGTTACAAAATAGATTTTCTGTCTACCCCGGTTCAATCTCAGCTTCCCGGGAAGATTCGGTTTTCCCATGCGGACATGGCTTTAGTCTCGGCAGAGGTTCGGGTGTTGTACGACAAAGGTGCCATAACCCCCGTTCCCTCCAACACTCCAGGTTTCTTGAGCAACCTTTTCTTAGTAGCCAAGAAAGGCGGAGGCGTCCAACCGGTCATCAATCTCCGTCCCCTGAATGCCTTCATTACTTACCAACACTTCAAGATGGAATTCATCCATTGTCTGCGGGACCTGTTGCAGATAGGAGATTGGATGGTCAAGCTGGATCTACAAGATGCCTACCTGACGGTGCCGATAGCACGGGAGCACCAGGATTTCCTCCAGTTTCGTTGGGCCTCTCAGACGTGGAAGTTCACTTGCCTACCGTTCGGCCTCTCATCCGCTCCGTGGTGTTTCACGAAGCTTCTGAAACCAGTGGTGGGCAAGTTGCGAGAGAAAGGGGTACGTCTGATCATCTATTTAGACGATTTGCTTATTATGTCGCAAGACATATCCTCTCTAAAACTTCACCTGTCATGGGCTACGTCTCTGCTTCAAAACCTAGGGTTCCTGATCAATTGGAAGAAATCGGATCTCGTCCCTTCTCAGTCTATGGAGTTCCTGGGGTTTGTGATCGATTCCATCCACGGGTCTATGCATCTTCCGACCTCCAAAGTGAAGGCAATAAAGAAGGAGATCAGGAGGGTGCTGAATCGTCCGGTGATCACCGTTCGACATCTAGCTCGGGTCATAGGGATGTTGTCGGCCTCCATCCAGGCCATTTTTCCCGGACCTTTACACTATCGGGCGTTACAACGTTTAAAGATTCGGTCTCTGCGCCAAGGTCTCTCCTACGACCAAGAGATTCCGGTCGATTGCGAGGCTGCCGAGGAGCTCTCCTGGTGGCTTCAGCATATAACCGCCTGGAATGGCAGAGCGATTTTCGGTACCTCTCCGGACCTGGTCATAGAGTCCGATGCCTGCCTCACAGGTTGGGGTGCTCGATGCGGAAATTCCTCCACGGGAGGCAAGTGGTCGCAGACAGAGAAGAAGCTCCACATAAATTGTCTGGAGCTGTTGGCAAGTTCGTTCGCTGTAAGAAGTTTTTTGCGAAATTCATCCAATTGCTCCGTACTCCTGCGACTGGACAACGTGTCGGCAGTGAGGTACATAAATCACCTGGGTGGCACCAGATCTCAGGATCTCTCACATCTGGCGACGGAGTTTTGGCAGTTCTGCCTGGCTCACAACATTGCGGTCCAGGCGGAGCATATTCCTGGGTTGACCAATTCTGTCGCCGATTGGAATTCGAGGTATCTCAGAGACCCGGGAGATTGGCGTCTCCTTCACGACGTGTTCGTCTTGATTATGGATGTTTGGGGGCCGTTGGACGTGGATCTATTCGCCTCTCGCCTCAACACCCAACTTCCAGCCTTCTTCAGTTGGCGTCCAGATCCGGAGGCGTTGGCGTCCGACGCTTTTCTCCAGGATTGGTCCTTTCAGAGGAGCTATGCTTTTCCTCCGTTTTGCCTGGTGGCTCGCACGTTACTCCATCTTCGCCGGTGCGACACCCTTTTGGTTCTCATCGCTCCGCTATGGAACACACAACCGTGGTTCCCTACGCTTCTGGAGATGTTGGTGGATTTTCCACGGCTTCTCCCATCCAGATCGGATTTGGTGGTGGACCTGGACGGGTCCCCTCATCCACTTCTTCTTCAGGACCAATTGCCTCTTCTGGCTTGGAGAGTTTCGGGGGACCCTGGTTTGTCCCAGGAGTTTCGGGATCGACTCTGCAACTCTTGGCAGGAGCTTGGGCTCCGGGAACACGACGGGCTTACGATCATGCCTGGAACGCATGGCAACGTTGGTGCCTGGAACGGCGTGTGGATCCCGTTTCGGCTTCTGTAACGGTGGTGTTACGTTTTTTGACGGGGTTGTACGACGCTGGTTTGGCGTATCGTACCATCAACGTGTACCGTTCCGCTATTTCTGCCGGTCATGCTGGTGTTAGCGGAGTGCCGATTGGTAAACAGGTTATTGTCTGTCGGTTATTGAAGGGCATCAGATTGACTCGGCCTCCCAGGCCTCGTTATTCCGGCATGTGGGACGTTAATATAGTTCTTCGGTTTTTGTCTCTATGGCCTGATAATACTTTTTTGTCTCTGAAGCAATTGTCGGCTAAGTTGGTCATGTTATGTTGTTTGATATCGTGTAAGCGAGTCTCTGATGTTCGGGCCCTGGATATTTCTGCTAGGTCTTTTACACCTGAGGGTGTACGTTTCGACATTTCTAGACGTACCAAGACGTCTATTACTTCCGTATTCTATCCTGTTTTTCCTCTTCAGCCACAGCTTTGCCCTGTGGCTTGTCTCCGGGTATATGAGGATAGGACTTCTTCTTTTCGGAATCCATCCCGTCCTGAATTGTTTTTGTCTCTCCGTCATCCTCACTTGCCTGTGACTACTGCAACTTTGGCACGATGGGTTAAGTGGCTGATGGCCTCTGCTGGCATTGATGTTTCCATTTTCGGCCCTCATTCAACTAGGGGTGCTATGGCTTCCAAGGCCACATCTCAGGGTTGTAGGTTGGAAGATCTCTTGAAGGCTGCAGATTGGTCGAGAGAATCGACATTCCGAGAATTTTATTTTAAGCCTGTAACACATTTTTCTTCTGCTGTAATTGCGCAGCTTTGAACTAGCATAATGGGAGCCTCCGTGTCTTTATAAATTGCCAGATTTTACTAAATTATGACGTAAAGTCATGATTTATAAAGACACGGAGGCGAGCATTATTCCCACCCATGTTTTCTACTTTAGTACAGGTATTGTATTTCTCCCTCCCATGTATTACTTTGTGTTTATTATTGCATTTCATTTCATTATATGTATACGTTTTATATTCATGACGGATTCATATATATTATATATCTGCATTATTATGTTATAATATCTATGCAGTTTTTCTATTCTTGGAGTGATCGTTGATTTTCACTCATTCTGATTTGTATCACTAATTTCTGTTTTTCTTTCAGCTTGAAGTGTTTTCCTGGTGGTCTATCGTTTGGATGGCATCTTCTCCGTTTGGTTTTCAGTTACCAGCTGTTGTCCTTCGGGGCTGTTTTTCCTGGTTGTGATATCTTCGGTTCCAGTTCAAAGAAAAGAGGAAGTTTGATGGTCCTAAGCACTTATATAGGAGGAGGGGTGTCTGTGATGAGCCCCTATTGGATGTCTAATGCATATTGTTGATTGGTCTTTTTTCCTTGTTGTATTTTGTTCTAAAAATATTCTTTGCTGCTGAGGGAATAAAGAAAAGAGTTAAGCATAATGCTCGCCTCCGTGTCTTTATAAATCATGACTTTACGTCATAATTTAGTAAAATCTGGCAATTCCTATTAACTAAGGGAACGGTGATGGTTGCTTCCCTTTTCTCAACACATAACGGGTCCAAGGTAAATTAATCAAACTATGGAGGTGTAAACATTTCCTTAAGGGTGTGCCTTAGCCCCATCCTATATCTGTTAGGGTGAAACTAAATTAAAACCACCACCTGATCGATTAAAATATGTATATGTATATGTATATATATATACATGTGTATATATATATATATATATGTATATATATATATATATATACCGTATTTGCTCGATTATAAGACGAGGTTTTTTCCAGGGCAAATGCAGCGATGCAGGGGACCTGGATCCTCCTGTGTTAACCCCCCCCCAACTTACCGGTGCTTCTAAGTCCCCGGTGCTTAGTCTGGGCTGTGTGTAGAGCTCTACGCGATACAATCGCGTAGAGCTCTACACGCTTCCCGGACTAAGCACTGGGGACCCAGATGCAGGGGACCTGGATCCTCCTGTGTTAACCCCCGACCCAATTTACCGGTGCATCTGAGTCCCCGGTGCTTAGTCCGGGCTGTGTGTAGAGCTCTTTTCCTCCTGCATCCTCCTGTGTTATGCCCCCCCCAAGTCCCCGGTGCTTAGTCCGGGCTGTGTGTAGAGCTCTTTCCTCCTGCATCCTCCTGTGTTATGCCCCCCCCCAACTTACCGGTGCTTCTGAGTCCCCAGTGCTTAGTCCGGGCAGCGTTCCAGAAGATAGGTACACTGCGGTCATAAGGGGATGGACATGGTCAGCAACAATACTAAGGTAGGCTGTCGCGCTTAAACGATGCTGAATTGGCACTAAGGGGCCAAAGTGTGCCAAGAAAATGTCCCCCACACCATTACACCACACCCATCATCAGCCTGAACCATTGATACAAGGCAGGATGGATCCATGCTTTCATGTTGTTTACGCTAAAGTCTCACCCTGCCATCTGAATGTCGCAGCTGTGAATCGAGACTCATCAGACCAGGCAATGTTCTTCCAGTCTTCCGTTGCCCAATTTTGGTGAGCCTGTGTGAATTGAAGGTAAGTGAACTACAAAGGGGGAGATAGTTGGTGCCAATAATCTATCCACTCTGTCTGCAACATACCAGGAGACAGCAAACCATTCGGTTGCTGAGATCAGTGCTGCAGATTACCCTGTCTGTTCTCCTGTTCTTAATTATAGAATCCCCTACCACCCCAACGTGCCTGGACTTTTCTTTCCTTATGGATCTCCTGTACACTGGATGTAACTTTTCACCCTTCACTGTCTGGAATTGTTTAAACTTTGTGCTGCTCATTTTCATTGTCAACCACTAGTGGCCACCCTTGTCACGCTGACCCACTCTGAGTGCTTATCATGTCCAGCTGCTCCTTATTACCTGATCAAGCCAGCCTTTATAAACCTGCCCTGCCCTTCAGTCTGGGCCTTGACATTAACGTTAGAGGACTGCCTGCGCCCCACTAGTGGACTCCCAGGTTGAGTGCCCTGCATCCGGGCTCCCAGGTCGAGTGCCCTGCAGTATATGTTGTTGTACCATCATCTGCAATACAACTATTATCAGCATCCTCTGTCTGTGATTTATTTCCTGTGCCTGTCTGAAACAACCCCAAACCATCATGCATCGTGGGGTACAGATGGAGCCCCTCGTATCCCCTGCACCTGGGCTCCTATCAGACCTATGCACCCGGTCTGTGACACTGGATGAGTTGATTTTAGCGTTAACGGCTTTTTCCAGAAATCCCACCTCTGAGTCTACCTCCCCAACACGCTCACTTAAATGGGCAAATTTGTTGGGATCCAGGAACTGCTGTTCCAAGCAAGCATACATATGGCAGTGAGATCTCCAAGCTTGCTCATACTTTATGGAGGGACATGAGTAATTAATTGAAGCAATATCTAACTTACCTTAGTTTCTCTTTGCAACTCCTTTGTGGCGGTGGTGCACAAACTGGCCACTTACAAAAAGCAAGTCACTTAGAGAATTGCAAGCCCTTACTCTGAGCAAGCATTGTGAGTTTAACCACTTCTTTTATACAGAGCAAAATAGTTAATTGATTATAAGCCCCACCCTGTACAAATTACACACTAAAAAAGGGGGAAAACCCACAGTTAAGCAAAACACACTATTTTGATTTTTTTGTTTTATTTTGTTACATGAGATATAAGGAAGGCAATAATGCATGTAAAAAGGTGATTAGATGGGCTAAACTAGAAAATGAGAAAGTGATAGCCAAAGAGAGCAAAACCAACCCCCAAAAGTTCTTATAAGTATATAAATTCTAAAATAAAAATAAGGAGAAGTATAGGTACACTGAAAACAGAGTTGGGTGTGTTAATTAATGAGGACCAGGAAAAGGCAGAAACTTTAAATAACTACTTTTACTAAGTTAGGAGGAAAAAACAGCCCGGCTAAAACAGCTTAGGAAGCGATCGGAATCGCTTCCTAAGCATAAACTGTGTTGCTGACATGCCTCGATATCGAGGCATGTCAGTAACACTACCCCCCTACCCCGATTGCCTTGTGATTGCTCCGAAGAGCCGTCATTCACAGGATGGCATTGACAATAGAAAATTAGTTCACAGAGGGTCTATCCAGACCCTCTTGAGAACTCTCGAGCTCCTCCTGCAGGTTGAATGTAGGTACTGCATCCAACCATGCAAGGTCAATGGAGCCCAGCTCACTAAAGAGAGAAAAAAAAATATGGTAACATGTAAAAAGCCCCACTGTCACCAAAAAAAGAAAATAAAAAAAATAATAAGCAAGTCCTAAAATTCTTTATCTTTACAAAAATTCCAGCATGGAGAGAGTTAAAATATTGGCATTACAAATGCCCAGAAGGTGTCTCGTATTACAAAATGCATGAGTGGATGGGGTAAATTGAATTGGCCAGGTTCAAAGATGTCCCAAATATGGGACATGGGGGCAGTAGGATCAGATGTCTAAATGGCAAAAAAATACACACCTAACAAAGGCGGCCTTTTACCTCCCACATAACCCAACAAACCCATGCATGTGGGGTATCACTGCACTCAGGAGATGTTACTGAACACATATTGGGGTGTTGTTTGACACGGACATATACCAGGAGCGAGAAATTTATACCTGAAGTACAACATGTGTGAAAAAAATACAAAAAAAACGTACTACCATAAAGTTTCACAAAGGCTGGTGGTAAAATTAGTGCATGGAAAGGGTTAAAATACCAGCATTTCAAATACCTTGGGGTGTCTAGTTTTTAAAAATATATGATTTGATGGGGTAAATTGCATTGGCCGGCTTCAAAGATACCCGAAATGGCACATGGGAGGAAGAATTGCCAGATTTGGAAAAAAGGTTTTGAAATAGCAAAACGCTACCTGTACTTATTGCCCCATAACGTGCAGAAAAAAGCAAAAAAACATAAAAACATTGGGTATTTCTAAACTCTTTAGTTTTTTGTTTAAAAAGTGAGAAAAAGTAATTTTTTAACAAAAAATCCACATATTTTATGATTTTTTTTTATAGTGAATTAGATGATATGATAAAATTAATGGTATCAAAAGAAAGCCCTGTTTGTCCTGAAAAAAACAATATATAATATGTGTAGGAGCACGAAATGAGAAAGAAGAAAATCACAGCTAAACAGTAACACTGAAAAACGTTAAAAGAGCCATTGTCCCGCAATATACTACGAGTAATAACCCCTATTGTCCTTAAGGGGTTAATGTAAACAAAGAAAATGGGCCTGACGGTATTCGCCCAAGATTACTTAACCCCTTCAATCCCCTATGGACGTACCGGGACGTCCAAAAAACGCCCATTAAGAGACCCCTATGGACGTACTGGTACATCCAGCCCTTCTTGCAGCATCAGTGACGCATCCCTACCGCTGCACGGGAGACCAGGCCGTCGTTTCCCGTCCTGAAACAGTGAAGGGAAAAAAAACCCGTAAATTCATTTCAAAAATAATAAAAAAATTAAAATAATATAAATAATTAAAAAATAATAATATGAGCTGTGATGTCATTGTGACATCACTGGCATGTTCAGGAGGTCCCTTAGAGTAAAAAAAAATATATAAAAAAAATAAAAAAACCTTACATCCCATTGCCCTAGCATAACATCTAGCCAGTATAACCCTCCTGCCCCCATTCACAAACCCCAAACCCATTAAGCCATAGGCATAAAAATTATACAAAAAATATATACCTTATAGTATGCTCCTTGGTGCTGGGAAAGTATGGAAAATCTATATAAATTAGGTACACCTGAATTGATAAACTTGGAGGGGATTTTCCATCACTTTACCTAATTTTGTGAGGATTCAGAGGGAAAATGTTAAAAATATTAGGTTTTTTTTTTAATTGTTGCTAGAAATTTACTACATTTCTCATTCTTAATTTTCAGTTAATCACCCAACTATGGTATCAAAAGAAAGCTCTATCTCTCCTTGAAAAAATGATATATAGTTTACATGGGTACACTATTCACAGGAAAAGAGAATAATCGCTGAACCGACATAGCGCAAAAATGGCAAAATTGCTCTGGGCTTTGAGGTACCAAAAACCCCTGGGATTGAAGGGGTTAAGGAGCCAAGTGTGTAAATAAGTGAACCTCTGTTTTTAATCTTCCAGGATTGTTTTCTTTCAGGAATTGTACAAGAGGTTTAGAGGAATGCAGATGTTTCTATATTCAAAAAGGGTTCAAACTCTTTGCCTGGAAATTATAGACCTGCATGCTTAACTTCTGTGGCTGGCAGAGTATTTGAAGGGTTATTAAGGGAAAAAAACAGTTGATTTTACCAGATCTAACGAATATCTACCAAAATCAATTAAAAAAATCAAAATTTCAGTTGAGGGGGCCAGCCCCCCCCATTAAATATGCAATATCTCAGTAATTAGACTAGATCTAACAAAAATTTTGTCTGATCAAACCTGATCTAACGTGGAGCTATCATAATCAATAAGTTTGTTGAAATTTTTGTTGAGGGGGGCTAGCTACGGGTTAGCCCCCCCTGAAAAAGATTGTTAATATTTTTTTTAGAAAAAAACAGATCTAACAAATTCTTAATATGGGGGGCTAACGCGGGGGAGGTTTGAAAGTCATGTTTCCGTGTTTGCAGAGGACACAAAACTCTGTAAAGTAATAGAATGTGAGTAGGAAATTACTTTGCTGCAGAGAGATTTAGATAGACTGGGGGTGTCAGGAACCACTTTTTCGTTGCCTGAACCATGGCTTTTTTATACCTGTGGCGTTTAAATCTGCTACCACTAGTGGCCACCCTCCGCCCTCTGGAGCACTCAGAACTCAGGTGTGCCTTGTTACCTGGGTTGAGCCCTAGTCAATACATCCAGCTGGGCCTTGTTACCTGGATTACCCTGCCTATATCAGGGCCTTTGTATTGAAGTCTATGGACCTTTCTGCTGTGGCTCTGCACTTGTACTGTTCCTGGTCCCCTGCTTTGTGTCCTTTCAATTGGATTCCCTGCTTTGTGTCCTTCCAATTGGATTCCCTGCTTTGTGCCCTTCCAAGCGGGCTCTCTGCCTTTCGTGCCCTTCCAAGCGGGCTCTCTGCCTTTCGTGCCCTTCCAAGCGGGCTCTCTGCCTTTCGTGCCCTTCCAAGCGGGCTCTCTGCCAAAAGACTTATTACCGGTATTTACTTTGCCATACGTCCGGTTTCTTGCTTACAGACTGTATTACCCTTATTTCCTTGTCCTGTTATATACTAGGGCGTCCCCTTCCTTCTCCAGGCCAGAACCACATGGCTGTGACACTCATCTAACTGTAAGTATATGTATATATGTATGTATGTGTATATATATATATATATATATATATATATATATATATATATATATATATATATATATATATAATGTGTATGTGTGTGTGTGTATATATATATATATATATATATATATATATATATATATATATATATATATATATATATATATATATATATATATGTGTATATATGTATGTAATATATATATATATATATTTGGGCTACTGAAAGTTAGGGGAGGTGGGGGTTAATTTAGGGGCAGTTATGGTTAGTGGGGTGTTTAGGGTTAATTTAGGGGCAGTTATGGTTAATTGGGTGTTTAGGGTTAATTTAGGGGCAGTTATGTTAATAGGGTGTTTAGGGTTAATTTAGGAGCAGCTGTGGTTAATGGGGTGTTTGGGGTTAATTTGAGGCAGTTGTGGTTAATGGTGTGTTTAGGGTTAATTTAGGGGATGCTGTGGTTGATGGGGTCTTTAGGGTTAATTTAGGGGATGCTGTGGTTAAGGGGGTGTTAAGGGTTAATTTAGGGGCAGGTATGGTTAATGGGGAGTTTAGGGTTAATTTAGGGGAATCTAAATCCTGGGGGAAGTGAAGTGACATATCTGGGGGTATAAGGCATATACAGTATATAAGGCATATGTGGGGAGGGCAGTGTGGCATGTCTGGGGAGGACGGAGTGGTGTATCAGGGTGTATAAGGCATATCTGGGGGTAGAGAAGTGGCATGTCTGGGAGGCAGGGTGGCATGTCTGGGGAGGATGGAGTGGGGTATCAGGGGATATAAGGCATATCAGGTGGAGTGGCAGATGTGGGAGGCAGCGTGGAGTGGCAGATGTGGGAGGCAGCGTGGCATATGTGGGAGGCATTGTGGAGTGGCAGCATGGCGTGGCATATGTGGGGAGGGCAGGGTGGCATGTCTGGGGAGGATGGAGTGGTGTTTCAGGGGGTATAAGGCGTATCAGGCACAGTGGCATGTGGGGGTGGAGTGGCAGATGTGGGAGGCAGCGTGGAGTGCTGTGGTAGGCAGCGTGGCATATGTGGGGGGGCAGCATGGCATGTCTGGGAGGCAGCGTAGCAAGCCTGGGCTCAAATGTGCATATATTGGGGGGCTGGTTGGGAAATAAAGACAAGAAATGCATTTTATCAGTTTTTTTTTTATTCTGCATTTGTATTTAACATCATTTGTTTAGTAAATTATTTTAAATAAATAAAAAATTTACATTCATTTTTTTTATCCGATTAATCGAAAAAATAATCGGCCAACTAATCGATTATTAAAATAATCGTTAGTTGCAGCCCTATTATATACATAAAATACACCGCATTGCTTGTGGTGTCTTTGTTTGCATAATCATGCACTGTGGGTTACAGACCGAACCCCAAGTATCCCCTGCGCGTGGGCTCCTACCTGACCTGATCACCCTAGTCCTGACAGGGGGACTGGCACACAAATGGCAGATGAAATTTAATGTAGATAAATGCAAAGTTATGCACTTTGGGGTAAGGAATGCACAAGCAACTTACATCCTAAACAGCAGTGAATTAGGGATAACAACAAATCAGAAGGATTTGGGAATTGTTATAGACAACAAATTAGGCAACAATGTGGAATGTCAGTCAGCAGTTGGTAGAAAAACAGTAAGGTCGAGAAAGTGCCTAGGCGGGCTACAAAATTAAGGAATGGAACACTTTAGTTATGGAGAAAGGTTAACAAATTTAAATCTGTTTAGTTTAGAAAAATGGTGCCTCAGAGTGGATATGATAGCATTATACAAATATATTAGTCTGGAAATCTATTCATCAACAGGACTATGCATAGGACACGTGGTCATGCATTTGGACTGGAAGAAATGAGATTTAGTCTAAGGCAAAGGAAAGGGTTTTTTTTTATAGTAAGAACAATAGGGATGTGGAATGCTGTCTGCAGGGGTAGTTTTATCAGAGTTTGTGCAGACGTTTAAACAGCAACTGGATGACTACTTGCAAAAACATTATATTCAGGGATATAATTTTAAAATTATGGGGAAATAACTTCTTGGTACAAGGAGAGATCTGACTGCCATTCTGGGGTCAAGAAGAAATTGGTTTTCCTAGTTTGTTGCAAAATTGGAAAGAGCTACAAACTTTTTTGACTTTTTTGGATCAACGGCAATTAACAGATGTGGGAAAGGCTGAACTTGATATACGCATGTCTTTTTTAGCCTATGTAACTATATGTAGGGCACTTCTGGTTTCTGGTCCATGCATTCCGCTGTGCATTCCACGTTGGTTTTCCTGGCAAAAATGGACATATAGCACTATTCCACCAACAGTTTAAGGATATTTTGTGTCCCTGGACGTTCACCACTCTCCGACCAATGAGATGGGGATCCTTTGCGACACGCAACTTTACCATTTTGTTGTTTTGGCTTTCTTTGGTGCACCATGAGCCTACACAAGGTTTAAAGTTGTGGCAGATCTATAATCCTGTTGGATTGCTGCCCCAGTTTCGAATCTCCTGTCATCTTGTGTGCCTACGCCAGCTACAGTGATCCTGTCATCCAAATTTTTAAGCGGCCACCCGTGTACAGTCAGTGAAAGAAAGGCGTGCTCCCCCTCAACCATGGAGAAGGAAGCACTTCTGACAGAAACTGCTGCTTTGATGTGCTCCTTGAATGCAAAGCCCTAAAGTGTTATAGGGTAGGCTGATGCAGTGGATGTTCCTGCCCCTCTGAAATAGTTGCATTCTTCTAGAAGGCAGAGGCCTTACCAAGCCCTTTGCTCTGGCAGCTGCTGCTGGCGGTGGAACCAGTTGTAGGTTTGTTGTTGGCACCAATGCTGTCAATGAGTCATACCAGAATTGGTGAGATCTACTAATATCTGGCTCACTACCTTATGACAAAACTTGCACCTTGCAATGCACCCATCTTCCACACTCTAAAAGTACCCCCACAATTTACTTTGACATTGCTCACCAGATACGGTAGCAATGGTACTAGTGTTATGCCCTCTTCCCCATGATAGTTACGTAGGTATATAGGCTGAAAAAAGACATGTGTCCATCAAGTTAAGCCTTTCCTATATATGTTAATTTGTTGCAAAAGAAGTTTGGCTCTTTCCAATTTTGCACTAACCAGGGAAAAATTCCTTCTTGACCCCAAAATGGCAGTCAGATTTCTCCTTGGATCAATAAGCCGTTTCCCCATAATTAAAGATTATATCCCCGAATATTATGTTTTTCCAAGTATCGATCCAGTTGCAGTTTAAATGTCTGTACGGACTCCGATAAAACTACCTCTGCAGGCAGAGAATTCCACATCCTTATTGTCCTTACTGTAAAAAAAAAAAAATAGCATTTGTGATGGTGGTAGTGCTGCCAGTTCATGTAGAGGAATCCATGGTATAGCTACACTGCTGCTGCTCACACAGAGTGGAAGGAGAAAAACATCTAACAGAGACATTATTACTGAAAGTGTTGCTTGACTCCAACTTGTATGGCTCATAATTTTAATCCAGGGCATCGGCGTCATAAACAACATTGTTTTTTTAGATGACCATATCCTTTGCGAACTGGGCACAAGGCAGAGTTATAACACTTGGAGGACCACTGATGCAGGAACCTGGTTAGTATAGTCCCAGTCAGGTGATCTAGAGCAGGTGTAATATGTTACACACCCTTGAAACCACAAGGAAAGACAGGAAGGAAGCCTTACAAGCAATTCTAAAGTATAATTTGAAGTGGTAATGGTGGGTGTGGTGTTTAAACCAAATATAAAAATATATCTCACAAAGGTTCGTCTACATTAAAAGGTATTTATTATAAGGTAACAACACAGCAAACACATTTATCTCATATACACACGCATAGCCAAACCCCACAGGACAACAACCCTCTTTTATCTCTCTCTCTATACATATAACAATTCCCTTCAACACAATTTGATCTCACCCAATGTTAAGCCTCCAGATCCGATAATAGCTCACTGGTGGGAGCTGACTCTTACCACATCCACCATGGAGGAAAAGGAAAAAGAACTGAAGGAGTCCATGTGTGGTATTATATTATATACCCTTCATTTGACATCACATCCTGTTTCATCACTTCCTTTAGTGAACTGTGGGAGGGAAGGATTCTAAGAACGCCCACCTTAACCTATTCCCTTTGTTTATGGGGAGAAGACAAGTTACCACATTCCCCCACTTTTCTTCCTCTATGTTGCTCAATTTTGTAGTTATCCCTCTAGTACAGGAAAACCCAGTGGGAGCGAAAATCTGATATACAAGAAAAATTCAACCCACCGTCCTTCCGGAATAGTTCCCTCAGCGACATAAGTTCTCCTGTACTTTCTTATGGCTGTCAGTTCACATAGTAATAGAGCTTAGGTGAGTGATTGTGTGTGAATAAAGATTTGCAGTGTAAAACTTTACTGAAGGATGTATATGTTTGACAGAAGGAAGAGAGAGAGAATAATAAAAAAAATTAAAACCCATTGTTATATATCCCCCTTGTAAGTTTCTTCCTCATCTGTTTCATTGCCACACAAAAGTATAGTATTATAACTGTTGTTAATACTTGAATGAACATGAGTACTAGTGACAGAGTTCGTATAACTGGATGTGTCTCTACATTTGTAAGGATTCCCCACCAGGGATGCTCAACATCCTTTTTAGTCATTTCTATTTCATTGTGCTGTTGTTCCAGTAATAAGCTAATGGGGTGCGACTGTTGTTTGGTACGTTTTACTAATTCATGAAGTTCCAAGGTAAGCTTTGGAATTGGAGGAAAGAGCTTCATTGTCCGATTTGTCCAATCTGTATTTGCAGTAAAATTTATGAGTTCTGTGCTAAGGTTTCTTGATGGAAATAGTGTATGAGTTCCTACATGTATAGTATTGGTTTCCGTGATACAGGACCCTTCTTCCACCGCACATATTTCATCCACTGTCCTATATTCAGTGTGGCCTATTAAACATGCAATGTCCCCTATGCGGATCACCTCTCGTACTAGGTTTGCTTTTATTAACTGCACCCAGCCATCCTCATTAACTCCTTTTTCCCAAACACAATTGCACAGCCATCAATGTTGAGATTTCCTCCAACAACTTTCATCCAGCTCCAATCCTGAAATGGTTGCCAGTCTTTTGGATGGGAAGTGTTGCTTATAGATTCCATCACTTATAGTGCCAATGCTATGTATAAAGTTCAGCTGTTCTGCTTGCCCCTCCCAACGTGGAATTGCCAACATTAGTCCAATTGTCCCATATTGTAATCCATGTGGCATCCATTGACCGGGGCCTTCAATATAGGTGTATTTAAGGTTCTCCTCAGTGATGTCCACTCCTTTTCTTTTCAATGACATAATAATCCTTGTTGCATTGAGTTGTCTTGCCCACTTGTTTCCCTGAATATCTTGAATAGTGTCCTTTAAATCTGTCAACAGCTTGCTCCCAATCATAGAACAAAAGACAGCTGTTCTCACTATTTCATTCTCAATGCTGTTAGCAGCGGAAGCCATATTTTCCTCTACCAAGTGTAAGTTGTGAGCATTAGTGTGTATGTCATCAACATTGTCTGTCAGTCTACTCACTATAAGGGAGCCAGCTACCCCACCTATTTTCATGGCATGTCCCATGCCATCAGTTAGGGAGTTTATCCTACTGTTAAGTCCGATGATATCTGCTCAATTCCATACTCCCAATCCAGTTCCGACTCCTCCCAAAAGGGCTGCAAGTGTGTCCCGTTTTTCCAGTCTCCCTACTCAAGTCCACTCTGTGATGGTATCTTGTATACTTTGTTTAAACCACTGCCGCTGTGGTTCCGGACACCTTTCAGGAATAGAAAGATCATTGAAATTTAGAATCATTGGATAGTAGGTCCACCCAACCCCTTGCACAACTGTTTCATGTGTTGGTACTACCACAACTCCTCCATTTGGCCATGGTACCCTCTTCTGATCTTTACAATGTTGTCGCTCCTTTATGGAGACAAATATCTCATCTATTGTTAGAACACACCCCTTTCCAGTGTCGAAATTGCAGAATTTTTCAAGATCAGGCTGAGCAGCTATAACTGAAGCATTCCATTCGCCACCTTCTTCTAATGTTATGTTACTCACTGTTACTGTAGTATATGTAAAATTCCCTTGTTCTTTTGTTGTTATTTTAGTTCTCCCTTTAAATATTCCTGTCTTTATTGTCCGTCCATATCTTATAACCCAATCCCAGGTTTGCCCCTCTATTCCTTTTACAGGCGCTCTAAGAGCTAATCCCCTGCTCTTATTATGTGACAAGAATGTGTTGACTTGCACCTCCCCACCCTGTTTAACTTCCAATTCCCTGGGCCAAATAAATCTATCTGCTTGCACATACTGTGACTCTAATTGTTTATAACGTTCTCCCTTATTTGCAGCATCTTCTGGCCTCATTGCCGGTCTACCCATCCCTACTGTGATACGGGTTATACTTATCCATACTGTAACAAGGATCCACCACAATGTTCTGTTGAAGCACATCTTCATCCTTATACAGCTTTGCTTTTCCCTGCAGGAACAACTTGATTTCATCGTCAGAAATGAATAGATACATGGGAGATTAAAATTCTAAGAGAAAGAACAACAAAACCAGAAACAAAAACACCCAAACCCCCAAAATTTAATAAAACAAACAATTGAATAACATAAAATAAAAATTGGAGAAAAACAAAGAAAAAGAACCCTACAACTTATTCCTTTTGTTTTAGAGATTTATTTATTCAACTTGTATTGAACCCCTATTCCACATTTTGTCCTTCCTAAATCTTTTAAGCTGTGATGCATGCAGCCAGACTTCTCCTTTTTCTGCGTGATCGATCAAGTATACAGAACTTCCCAATTTATCTACTACGATGTATGGTCCCTTCCATTTCGCTTTCCCCCAAGGAAGGTGCTCATCATGATTCTGCACCATGACCCGGTCCCCTGCTTCATATGATGTCAGATCCCCTGCTGCATCATACCATCTCTTTCGCTGTTGATATTGTTTTTCATCTTCCAGAGCCACAGACTTATGAACAATTTCCAAGTGTGAAGCTAATTCCTTGACCCATTGATCTGTGATTGCTACTGTTTGTAATGCTACAGGTGGAGGTATTGTCATCCAGTTTTCCCAGGAGGGCATTGGTCTGCCCATTAAAATTTCATATGGTGCAAATCCTGTAGATCTACAGGGTCTTGATCTAAGACGGGCACATACTAAAGGTATGTATATGTCCCAAGCTTGCCCATGCTCTGCCACCAACTTTTTCAACTCTCTTTTTATTGTGCCATTCATCCTTTCAACTTGACCTGCTGCCTGAGGATGGTATGGGATATGACGTTCAATACCCACCATCTTTCAAAGTTCTTTCATTACATTCCCTATGAATGCAGCTCCATTGTCACAATCAATGACTTTCGGAATTCCCCACACTGTCAGCACATCGTTTAGTAGTTTCTTGGCCGTGGTCAATGCTGTGCAGTTGTTGGGATTGCTATCATCCATCTTGAGAAGCTGTCCACTATAATGAGAATGTACTTATTTCCTCTTGTGGTTGTTGGCAATGGTCCGGTGTAATCAATTTGAATTCTTTCCCATGGGCCCACAGGTGTCTGTCTCATTAATTCTCCTCTTTTTTTCCTGTAAGATAGGTCAAATCTTGCACAGACAATACAACTATCCACAAACTCTTCAAGATCCTTGTTTCGTCCAATCCACCATCCCATATTTTGAATCCTCTCTTTTGCTTCTCCGATCTTTGGGTGTCCTCCTGCTTGTGACCCATGTATCCATCGGAGTAAGTCTTTTCTTACTTGTTGTGGTACAATCCAAATTGGTGTGCCTTCTGATACACATATCAGCCCTTGCACATCCATCACTTTTCTATCCCCGTATATCACTTCTTCTCCTTTTTTAATCTCTTCCGAATCTCTTTGAGTTCCTCATCATGGTCTTGTAATTCTTGTAGTTCCTTTATCCTAATCTGAATCTTTTTAGATTCACTCCTTGTATTGGAAGCTATTTGCAATGTGTTTTTTGTTAATTTCCAATCTTCTGCTTGGACAGCTGCCTCTTTCGCATACCGGTCAGCAAGGTAATTTCCCTCTCGATGAGGTCCTGTTTTTTTGTGTGCTCGCACTTTGATCATGTTAATCCTTTTGAAGTTTTGAGATAATTTCTGTCATTTGCCACAGATCTTGGAATTTAACAGGAGATCCATCTGTGGCAAGGAATTGGTTACTATCCCACCATTTTAGCAGTAGGCAGGTGCCTCTGAACACCCAGTCACTATCCAAGACAATAGTTAATATGTCACTGTTTCCTGACTCTTGTTGAAGTACTTCAATGACCGCAGCCAGTTCTGCATATTGTGCTGAATATGCTTTGATTTTAAATCCAAATTCTTTTATGATATCTTTACCCAACATTTTTACTCCAGCCATCCCTGATATTCTCTTCCCTTGTACATAATGACAGCTGCCGTCAGTATACCATACAGGATCTGAGGTCATTGCAAGATGAGTGGCATCTTTGAACACCGCATGGCATGTTGGTTCAGGATGAATTTGGCATTCGTGAGCTTTTCCTTTTATGCAAATTCCAGCCACCTATTCTTTTGGTTCCCTTAAGGCATGTGTTGAAATGTTATCAGCAAGCAGTGCCATAGTCCATTTCTGAATACGGGCATTATTGATATGACTAATTGCCAGACTGCCTTGTCTGAGGACCTGCAATGGTGTATGATGTGTACAGATAATTATTCTTTGGGTGCCTGTTATGAAAATGATTTTCCTAATTTGTGATTTACGTCATAGACAGCAGAATGACAGTAGAATTAATTTAATATAAAGGCTGAACTATTGACCTACTGGTCAATAGTTGTCCTAGGATCCCAACAACAACAACAACAACAAAGTTGCTATACAACCTATCCTAGCCTGAGGCGATAACAGCCAGTTCTTGTGTGATTGGTGTTGCTTAGTTACAAATAGGCAGAGGCACATTTTGTTTTATTCACATGTGTGTAGGTATAGGATGTGTTAGTGATTCTGGTGTGCATGGTTACAACCGAAATATTGTGCACCTTTCAACCGAAAAAACTGTTACTAGTTTACCATTGATACGGTTGCTATTTACATAGCAACCTATCAATACTATAGTAAAAAACACCTTAAAAAGAACCATGCACCATGTGCTAGTGGAACTTCAATCCAGGGCTTGATGGTGCCTGGATCCAGAGGGCTTCACCTGTTTGTAAGTGCCCTGGGTTATAGACCGGAATCCTTCCAACGTTTCATCAAGTAGTTGTTATGACCAACGGAGTTCCACTTCATATTGTTTTGCTGGGTTTCTTCATCATCTCTGTAAGCTGACCATCTACCGAAGCTAAGTATTATTGTTATGTTATTGCAATCTGTTAAGACTGGTGTGTGATTTTAATTCTGCTGATCATTAAAGTATAATTACCATTCACCACAGTATTTAAGTATTTCTCGCCATATGATCGACTGGTGTCACGTTCTCCCCAGGCTGCGGAGCTGCATATCTCGTTCATGCTTCAGTTCCCATGTTTTGCTTCGATCCATTCCTGGATTTCCTTTTGCTCTGTTCTGATCTTCCATTCCTTGCTTCTGCTTTAGTTCTTTGCTTCAGCTCTGTTTCCTTTATAAGGTGTGCCCCACCTATGTGTTCTGTTTGTCTCAGTCTTCAGTCTAAGGTATGTCTCTGTGCTGTGTGTTTGGTTTACATGTTTGGTTTGTTTTGTATCTTTTTCAGCAGGGATTAGCGTTAGGACCCACCGTCATTGGAGTACTTTGGCCATATGATGTGACGGAATCTCCAATAGTTATCATGCAGTCCTAGGCTAGTTTCTGTATTTGTGTGTCAGTCTGTGAAGTAACCTGTGGGGTGTCCTTACCTGTCCTGTCTGTATCCCCGGTAGAGGGGTGTCCTGTCTTGTTCATGTCTTGTTCAATGTAGTGCCCTGTATCATGCATTTCTTGTCTGGTTATGTTTATTCCTTGTCTAGTGCCCTGTATCATGCATATCTTGTCTGGTTATGTTTATTCCTTGTCTTGTGCCCTGTATCTTGTATATCTTGTATGTCATGTTTCTTGCCTGGTATCCCTTTCCCTTGCTTGTTATGTGTCTGCTATATTACCCTTTGCTTAGCTTCCATACTCCCAGCCTGCAGCATCCCGCACATGTGTGAAGTTTCATGCCTGTTCCAGGGTGCCTGTTCCATCTGCTGCTATATCAGGGCACTGGTGTTTGGCTGCACAACCCTGGATACTCAACACCCAGGTGAGTGCGGTCACCCTGCAACCAGACCCTGTTCAACTCCACTACTGCACCGTAACTCCTGCACACAATCTTTGGGCGCGCTGGGTTCTTTTAGTCATCTGTTTGGACCCAGTCCGTTACAACTGGAATACCTCATATTATATACCAAGATACAGAGTGTATATAGATTAAATAAATTTTATTGTTGTTATTAAGGTTCCCTGATTACCTTAATTAAATCCACAACCACAACAATTGGCGTAGTCGGCAGGATTCACAACAGTGCCAAATAGGTATTTAAATCTTCTAATAGCCCAGTATGCTGCTAAGATCAATCTCTCACACCATCCGAATTTCAGCTCTACAGCAGACAACATCTGAGATCCAAAGCCGACTGGACGTTCTGTATGTCCCCACGACTGCTCCATGTGAGTCTGACATTGTAATTGGGTATAATCTGAATTCCCTTTCATGGTCTGGAGATGCCAGAGTTGGTGCACTCCCCAGTTCGGTTTTCAATTCATGTACTGCAAGAGAGTGTTCCTCTGTCCAGTCACAATTCTGTGCTCTGAGAATTTCATAAAGGGGTTTTGCCAGTTGTACATATCGTGGGGTAAATTCACGACAAAATCCCATTATTCCAAGCAATGATTGGAGTGCTGTGCGGTCTGTGGGAATGGGTAATTGAGCAATTACTTTTGCCCTATCGTGATCAATTGATCGTCCATTTCCTGATATGGTGACTCCTAAGAAATTGACTCTTTGGCATGCCAATTGTGCCTTAGCCCCATTTAGCTTAAGTCCAGCTTCCATTATGCATTGTAATAATATTGCCAGAACTTCTTTGTGTTCTTCCATGTTTGGAGATTGTAAAAGAACATCATCAACATATTGGATGATGCGTTCCGGTCGGGGAAAAGTTGTCAATGCATTTTTCATGTATGTGTGAAAAATGGCTGGGGAGTCACAGTACCCCTGTGGCAGTACTGTGAAAGCATATTGTCGTCCCTCCCAGGTGAATGCAGTCCATTAGTGGCATTCTTCAGCAAGGGGAATAGACCAAAATCCATTTGCCACATCTATTACACTGAACACTTTCATTTTTGGGGAAATTTTGGACATCATTTCACAATAAACAGAAACAACAGGAGCCATTCTTTTTGCAAGTTTGTTCACAGCCCTGTAATCAATTGTAAGTCTCCATGATGAGGCTGCTTTTCCATCTTCATTCCCTCTTAATATAGCTTTTCTCACAGGCCAACAAGGTGAACTGCATGCATACCCATTTCCAGACTTAATAATGCCACGTCTTTCCAGCATTTCTATCATCTCAGTGATTGGTGCCACTGATTCCCTTGGGACTGGATATTGCCTTTGCCATTGTGGGTCATCTCCTTCCAACAAGACCATCCCTTTCATCCCTCCACAATCTAATTTGTCTGCAGCCCAAACTGGTATGTCTTGGACTAGCTTCTGCAGCCATTCTGGTTGTTGTTCTAGCTTCAAATTGTTTTTCCCCAGACTTTTTATTGGAGAGACAATATATGCCATTGGGCACACAGCCCCTTCTGTCTGTTCTGTATTTACCTGATCCACTTTTTCTGTCTTCCACAAACATAAATTGGCAAGGTCTACAATAAAATTTCCTTTTTTTAAAGCTTCGATTCCCAATATTTCTTCTGGCCAACCCACTATTGCTTCTACTTGTAATGTTTTTCCCCCAACTTCCATCTCAATTGGGCCCGCTCTGACCTCCTGTGGACTTCCAGTGGCTCCCACAATACGTACCGAACAATCCCCATTTACGACTCTGTTGGTCATTGTAACGGCTGCTCCAGTATCTACCAACATATTTCTTCCTACCCCTGCAATGACTGTATAAATGGTAGGCCGACCTGCCTTATCCATGGTTAAATGAGCTGCATGAATGAGATACTGTGGTGCAGGGGCTGGAACTAGTCATTGTGACTCACTCTTATTCTGTTCTTCCTTGATTACACTATATTGCATCTTGCCATCACATTCCTTCAACTTCCTCTCTGACTCAGCTATCCTTTTTTTAAGTATGTCATTTTCTTCTTCTACCCTATCCTTCTGGCTTCTGAGCTCCCAATATCCTATGTTCCAATTTCTCTCTCCCTCTTGATTAGTCCTCCACTTGCTACCATCTCTGTTCCTCTGGTCCCTCTGCGAATCTCCCCATCTTTTATCAAAGTCTTGTTTTTGTCTCCAATTCTCATTATCCCTCTTGTTCTGAGATCCATCCCACCTCCTGTTTCTCCAATTACCATCTATATCTCTACCAGTCTCAACCTTGAATGTTTTCACAGAAGAAACAGTACAGGCTTGCTCTGTGAAAAGATGCTTGATCCACCACTTATCTGCTCTAGTTAGTACCATTTCTAAGTCTGTTGGGGTTGGGTCAAAAAGCCTGACAAATTCTTGACACTCCCGGGGAAGGGCTTCCATTACTTTAGCTATGTGTTCTGGTGACCCCAACACCAGGGGTTGTTGTGGTTGACGTAATGTCCACCATAAAAATATTCTTTGAGCTACCTCTCTAGGGCCGTCTGTTGCTCTCATGGTGATATTAGCTATTTCTTTCTCAATAGTGAGTAGATAGAAATTTGTTGCAGCAATTCTGCCTGCCTGGTCAGACACACTTTGATTAAACCCCAATAGTCTACTAGCCATAGGGCCCATAGCATATTCTAAAAGTTCTGTCCATTCCTCTAAGTTGAGGCCTCCTTTTTTAGCTCTTTCTGCTCCCCTCATGAACCAATGTGTAAAATTATTAAAGTTGTTAGTTGGCATACTTCCCCACCATTTCTGAAAATTGTCTTTACCTGCCATAGTCATGGGTCGAGTCTGCATAGAAAATCCTGTTGGTGTTTGCCTGGCATTGAATAATTCGGATATAATAACTGGTGCTTGTGGTATGGTATTTATTTGTGGAATTTATTGTGGAGGAACAGAAGAACTCTTTGCCAGAACTCAGGTCTGGATACAATTTGGGACTATCCCTGACTTCTTCCTGTCTCCCTTCTAACTTTGTTCTATTTTTGAAATCTAAGATTATGTTTTGAAGTTCTGTTATTTTTATTCCATAAGCATCCCTCTGCTCTTCTATTTCTCTTAATTCTTTTTCTAATTCTGTAACAATTGTAGTTGTTCTCAAAGCTGTTATTTTTAAACAATCCCTACTGTTCATTGCTTCCTCCATTTTATTTGTTGCTTCTAAACTATGCTGCCGTAATTCTATTACTATATCTGCTAGGCCCCCTATTGTGGTTACAACAACTTGTGCGACCAAACATTTCCTTTTCTTTGTACTATACATTTTGTTATTCACCACTTGTGTTAGTATATCCATTAATCTCTCCTCTCTATCACAGCTTGGGTTTGCTGGCTCTGGAAGCTCATATGGACCATCATGTTTCTGAATGTACTTCCTAAAGTACTCATGTACTTCTGATGAAAAATAGTTGGCCCCTGGAAAAGACATTCCTACTAACTGTACACAAACTCACTAGCTAAACCCTGGAGATGAATAAGATATAACACTTGCTAATTAGCTTTAAAGTAATTAAAACATGTACTTTACAAATACCAAAGACCAAGTAAAAAGCCAGTAGAAAAATCAAGGCCTGGGTGGTTGGTAAGATCTAGGCCCAAACTAGGATAATTCAAAAACAAAAGTGGAGTCTGGTCTTTTCAAAATGGAAGCCTGGACTGGCACATTCAAACACAAAGGCAAGTAGCATAAAGACCTAAACTGATATGTTTAAAAATGGAAACGCAAAATAACCTATATTGTTACTCAACACAATCACCTCGTCACAATACAATGAATATGTAAATATTTACTACTTAACTTAAAAATAGTTAAAACATGTAGGGCTGCAACTAACGATTATTTTAATAATCGATTAGTTGGCCGATTATTTTTTCGATTAATCGATTAATCGGATAAAAAAAATTAATGTAAATTTTTCATTTATTTAGTATAATTTACTAAACAAATGATGTTAAATACAAACAGCAGAATAAAAAAACTTTGATAATACATTTCTTGTCTTTATTTCCCAACCAGCCCCCCAATATATGCACATTTGAGCCCAGGCTTGCTACGCTGCCTCCCAGACATGCCATGCTGCCCCCCAACATATGCCACGCTGCCTACCACAGCACTCCACGCTGCCTCCCACATCTGCCACTCCACGCTGCCTCCCACATCTGCCACTCCACGCTGCCGCCCACATATGCCACTCCATGCGGCCTCCCACATATGCCACGCCACGCTGCCTCCCACATCTGCCACGCCACGCTGCCTCCCACATCTGCCACTCCACTCTACCCCCCACATGCCACTGTGCCTGATACGCCTTATACCCCCTGAAACACCACTCCATCCTCCCCAGACATGCCACCCTGCCCTCCCCACATATGCCACGCCATGCTGCCTCCCACATCTGCCACTCCACAATGCCTCCCACATATGCCACGCTGCCTCCCACATCTGCCACTCCACGCTGCCTCCCACATCTGCCACTGTGCCTGATACGCCTTATATCCCCTGATACCCCACTCCATCCTCCCCAGACATGCCACCCTGCCTCCCAGACATGCCACTTCTCTACCCCCAGATATGCCACTCTACCCCCAGATATGCCTTATACACCCTGATACACCACTCCGTCCTCCCCAGACAAGCCACACTGCCCTCCCCACATATGCCTTATATACTGTATATGCCTTATACCCCCAGATATGTCACTTCACTGCCCCCAGGATTTAGATTCCCCTAAATTAACCCTAAACTCCCCATTAACCATAACTGCCCCTAAATTAACCCTTAACACCCCCTTAACCACAGCATCCCCTAAATTAACCCTAAAGACCCCATCAACCACAGCGTCCCCTAAATTAACCCTAAACACACCATTAACCACAACTGCCTCAAATTAACCCCAAACACCCCATTAACCACAGCTGCTCCTAAATTAACCCTAAACACCCTATTAACATAACTGCCCCTAAATTAACCCTAAACACCCAATTAACCATAACTGCCCCTAAATTAACCCTAAACACCCCACTAACCATAACTGCCCCTAAATTAACCCCCACCTCCCCTAATTTTCAGTAGCCCAAATATATATATATATATATTACATACATACCGTATTGGCTCGGATATAGGCCGCCCCCTAAAAGTTTGGTGCTTTTTTAAAAGTTTTTTTCTTTAAAAAAGCACCAAAAAACATGCTGCCACTCTGTCCTCTCCCCCCCCGAGATATGCTGCCACTCTGTGTCCCCCCCGAGATATGCTGCCACTCTGTCCTCCCCCCCGAGATATGCTGCCACTCTGTCCCCCCCGAGATATGCTGCCACTCTGTCCCCCCCCCGGAGATATGCTGCCACTCTGTCCTCCCCCCCCCGAGATATGCTGCCACTCTGTCCCCCCCCCGAGATATGCTGCCACTCTGTCCTCCCCCCCAACTTACCAGAGTAGACTCCAGGGTGTCTTACGGGGCTGGAGGGGGACATCTATGCACATCGTGTATACAACTCCCGGTGCCGGCACTCAGCGGAAGTACCGGCACCGGAAGTTGTATACGCATATTGCGTAGGTGTCTTCCGCCGGCCCTGCAAGACACCCGGGAGTCTGCCCTGGTAAGTCGGGGGGGTTAAAATGCATTGTGCGGACGTTCACCGGCAACGGCGCATCGCCGCTGCCGGTGAACGTCGTTGCGATGCGCTTAGACAACCTCCCGCGCCGGTACTCCCCCCGTGGAACGTGCCGGCAGGGGAGGCTGTCTGAGCGTATCAGACAGTAGGATGCAGGTCCCCTGCACCGCTGCGGGGGATCTGTATCCTAACCCCGCTGCATGTCCCGGGCGTCGGGCGCTAGACCCCGAATATAGGCCGCACCCCCACTTTAAAGTCTTAAAGTGGGGGGAAAAAGTGCGGCCTATATTCGGGCCAATACGGTATATACACATTATATATATATATATATATATATATATATATATATATATATATATATATATACATACATACATATACTTACAGTTAGATGAGTGTCACAGCCATGTGGTTCTGGCCTGGAGAAGGAAGGGGCGGGGCCAGTTGTCACAGTGATTACAGGGAGGGGGAGTAAGTAGGAGCTGCTGCTGTGAGACGGTGAGTCAGACTAAACGGATTATATAATGAGGGAGATTTTTCAGAGCGTTTGCTCTGAAAAAACCCTCATTTTATAATCGATAATAATCGATTCAACTAATCGATAATGAAATTCGTTGCCAACGAATTTCATTATCGATTTTATCGATTAGTTGTTGCAGCCCTAAAAACATGCAATGTACAAAACAATAAGGTTATACAATACTAAGACTGAATACTCTATTTTGTAAACCCAAAGAACAAGTAAGACCCAGAAAGGCAAGTATACCAAATCCCTAAACTAACATATAAAAAGAAATTCAAGGCCTGGATGGTCGGTAAAATCTAGGCCCGAACTAGGATAATTCAAAAACAAAAATGGAGTCTGGTCTTTTCAAAATGGAGGCCTAGACTGGCACATTCAAACACAAAGGCAAGTAGCATAAAGGCCTAAACTGATATGTTTAAAAATGGAGGTCTGAACTAACACATTAAAACGCAAAATAACCTATATTGTTAGTCAACACAATCACCTCGTCACAATACAATGAATATATAAATACTTACTACTTAACTTAAAAATTGTTAAAACATGTAATGTACAAAACAATAAGGTCATACAATACTAAGACTGAATACTCTATTTTGTAAACTGGTCTTTTCAAAATGGAAGCCTGGACTGGCACATTCAAACACAAAATAACCTATATTGTTCCTCAAAACAATAACTTGCTACTTAACTTAAAATAGTTGATACATGTAATGTACAAAACAATAATGTTATACAATACTAAGAGTTAATACTCTATTTTGTAAACCCAAAGAACAAGTAAGACAATTGGCATGAAATTTTTTTTTTTTTACATATATATATATACCCCCAAAGGCTATATCTGGCTGCCTATTAATATGTTATTTCCTCATAAATATCCTTTGTAGAAGTCTAAAATTCGTGGTCGCCAAATGTGGTGTTTAAACCAAATATAAAAATATCTCACAAAGGTTTGTCTACATTAAAAGGTATTTATTATAAGGTAACAACACAGCAAACACATTTATCTCATATACACACGCATAGCCAAACCCCACAGGACAACAACCCTCTTTTATCTCTCTCTCTATACATATAACAATTCCCTTCAACACAATTTGATCTCACCCAATGTTAAGCCTCCAGATCCGATAATAGCTCACTTCTGGGAGCTGACTCTTACCACATCCACCATGGAGGAAAAGGAAAAAGAACAGAAGGAGTCCATGTGTGGTATTATATTATATACCCTTCATTTGACATCACATCCTGTTTCATCACTTCCTTTAGTGAACTGTGGGAGGGAAGGATTCTAAGAACGCCCACCTTAACCTATTCCCTTTGTTTATGGGGAGAAGACAAGTTACCACAGTGGGTGGAGAAGTAGAGGTAGAACCCAGTCTGGAAGGTGATGGCCTTTTGCTGTCTGTATTGCTTAATGGTATAGAGGTGTTCATTGCGGGATGGAGTTGTGAGGAGCCGGCAACTGTTAAAATGGATGGATGGCATATGAGCATATTACCGTATTTGCTCGATTATAAGACAAGGTTTTTTTCAGAGCAAATGCTCTGAAAAATACCCCTCGTCTTCTAATCGGGGTCGTCTTCTAATCAGACCTCAAATAGAGGTCTGATTATGAGACTAAGATCCAGATCCCCCGCACCGCTGCAGGGGACCTGGATCCTCCTGCCCCCCCCCCATTTAACACCCCCCCCACACACACTTACCGGTGCTTCCTGCTGTATTGCCGGGACAGCGGGTTGACGTCTACGTGATCCACGTAGACAACGTCCGCTGCAGCCGTAAGGAGGTGTGGCTAGCAGCGGGGGTTTGTCTGCGTCCGTCGCGCATACCTTCCCCGACTGTCAGAGATCAGAGTTCCCCGCACCGGTGCGGGGAACTCTGATCTCTGACAGCCGGGGAAGGTATGCGCGACGGACGCAGACAAACCCCCGCTGCCAACTCCACCTCCTTCCAGCTGCAGTGGAAGGAGACGTCAACCCGCTGCCCCGGCAATACAGCAGGAAATTGGAAGCACCGGTAAGTAAGTGTGTGTGTGTGTTAAATGGGGGCATAGGGCATTTCTGGAATGCCTTATACCCCTATTTGCCACTCAGGCACTTAGGGGGTTAAAAAGCATATTATGGGGCAGAGTGGCTTATAGGGAGGTATAAGGTATTTCAGAAGGCAGAGTGGCGTTAAGGGGGCATTTAATAGAGCACTCTGCCTCCTGAAATGCCTTATACCTCCCTATATGCCACTCTGCCCCATAATATGCCTTTTAACCCCCTAAATGCCAGAGTGGCATATAGGGGTATAAGGCATTTCTGGAGGCAGAGTGCTCTATACAATGCCTTTTAACTCCCTTAATGCCACTCTGCCTCCTGGAATGCCTTATACCTCCCTATATGCATTTCATGGGGCACAGTGGCATTTAGAGGGTTAAAAGGCACACAGTGCCATATTGGTGTGGCAAGCCTGGGGGCAGATGTGCGTAACTGGGGGACAGGTTGGAAAATACAAGGAAATAAAAACAAAAAAATATTTTTCTCAATCATAGCTTTTATAAAAAAAAATAGTTTACATGAATTAACATTTACTGGTAAAACTTTTTTCGTCTTATATTCAGGCTTTTTCTTTTTTTCCTAAGTTAATATTCAGATTTTGGGGGGTCGTCTTATAATCGAGCAAATACGGTAATATGCCAAGGTGAAAGTGTAGCAGCAGGGGTGGTTTTCAGGCAAGCCGAAGAAGGTAACCAGGCAGACATGCAAGCTAAGGACAAGGACTGGAAAAGTCAGACGACATGGCCTGGGTCGGCAACCAGGTAGGCAGGCCTAAGTATCTCTCAGTCAGGTACTTGCCAAGGTTAAGGACTGTGGATATGCAGGAGAGGTTGTGGATAAGCCAAGGGTCAAAACTGGAATAATAGATCAGTACGATATGGGAGCCACAATGCACAAGGCACTAAAACTGGCAATCACTGTGTTCTTAGGACTCAAATAGTCCTCCAATTCCAGCCCCCTCGCTTTGTAGTGGAAACGAGGCTTGGAGGGCAAATGCGATATATGTCCTTTTAAGAGGGGCTGTACAGAACCCAGAAGAGGCATGTTTTCATATGGCGGTGTACTAACTGGTGGAACCGTGCATGCGTGGTCCACAAATTAGATGCTTGACTGGTAACATAACTGTCTCAATCAACTCAGCTCAATTACAGAACCTACATTTGAAACAACTAAAACACAGTCAAACTGTCCGCAAGCGCAGTAAAATGCCTGATTTTGTCACCAATATTTATCAATGAATAAATATGAAGTGTTACGTATCTGCATGGCACTCCTCTTCTCTGCCCTCTGCTCAAAGAAGGGGGAGAACCCCTCCTCTTCACAGCTGCAACAACCGCCACAGAGAAGAGGGAGACCCCCTCCACTTACAGAAAGCTGGGGGCCCTGACAATCGGAAGTGATGTTTCAAACTGATTTTGGTGCCAAATTTGAATTCCGTGCCCCATCCTTTTGTTCCCTATTTAAACCTTTTAATTCCCAGTAATCCTTGCCCTCTGATGGCTGCCTATGCTCCATAGTGCTTGTCCTCAATGTGCGTTATCCTCTCTCAGTTCTTACATGTTTGACCTTGGCTTGTTTTACCTTGACGTTGATTCTCCAGTCTCCTGACCCTGGCTCCTTATCCGATGATCCTGATTCCTGGTATGCTGACCTCGGCTTATAGGACTATGGTATTGTTTACTCTTGAGGTTCAACCCAACTCTGGTGTCTCCAACTTGGCTGTGCGTGACATGAAGATAGTATTTTTTTGGTGTGTTGTCCACAAGATAGAGGTTTGGCTAGTAGCGTAAATAGGCAACTGTCCAAACTAAACGCTGCTCGAGAACAGTATACCGTTGTGTTAAAAAGAAAGTACACCCTCTTTGAATTCTATAGTTTTACATATGAGGACATAATAACAAACAATCATCTGTTCCTTAGCAGGTCTAAAAATGATGTAAATACATCCTCAGATGAACAACAGTTGACATATTGTACCGTGTGATGATTTATTCAACAAAATAAAGCCAAAGTGGGGAATTCATGTGTGAGGAATTAAGTAACCTTATGATTTAATTGCTTGTGGAACCGCCTTTAGCAGTAAAAACTTAAAGTAATCATTTTCTGTATGATTTTATCAGGCTCTCACAACATGGTGGAAGAACTTTGCCCCACTCTTCTTTACAATGTTACTTCAGTAGGTTGAGGTTTATCAGCACTTGTTTATGCACAGCTCTCTTAACATGCCATCATGGCATTTCCATCGAGTGAGGTCTGGACTTGCAGGACGTAGCCAGGACTGCCCGCTGATGTCAGTGGGCGGTCCCGCTGACATCGCGGGAAACACCCTCATTTAAAGGGGAAATGGACAGGGAGTGGGGAGTGTTAAGACCCTGCTCCCACAACCTGGAGTACTGTCATGAACTTTAACATTTAACATTCTGAGGCCCTGAAGAGTCTGAGATTCTTGGATTATTATTTTTTTTGCAATTTCACCAAGCACTGCAAGGTCTGACTTTTGGGTGAATTTGCTGGGACGTGAGTGAACATGAGGACTGCCTGGGGATGAACATGAGGACTGCCTGGTAAGTCGGGCAGGGCACCGGACTTCTGGCAGGCAGTCCTCATACAGGGTGCAGGGCATATGACTGGAAAGCCTTCGGGCAGGGCACACAGCTGGAAAGCCCTTGGGCAGGGCACACAGCTGGAAAGCCCTCGGGCAGGGCACACAGCTGGAAAGCCCTCATGCAAGGCACTGGACACATGCCAGGGAGTCCTCAGACAGGGCAGACATGGTCAGGCAAGCCGCATCAATACCAGGAGATCACGAATAACAGCAAAATCAGGAGCCAAGATCAAAATCAGGACAAGCCGGGTCAAAACAAGTAGAATCCAACAGAACTACTAGAGACAGAACAAGGCCAGGAAGCAGAGAAACAGCAGGGGCTGAATATACTGCAGTGCAAAGGCCTGGAATGATGGAATCAACAGGTATTTAAGAGGGAGGATTGCAACCAGGTAAGCAGATGCATCTGGTCAGGTTGTTAGCATACAAGTTACTGTGATCTGACAGGTGATCTCTAGAGGCTGCAACGGACATGACACCTAAATAGTCCACCTAAATAGTGACAGGGTGGAGTCCTGACAGGAACAGATTGTTATGTCCTGATCTGTAAAACCATAGAACTCAAAGAGGGTGTACTCTCTTTTCACATGACTGTTTTTAATAAGCAACTAGAACACACCATGTGCAGGCACAGTAAAATCCCTAATTTTGTCAAACATGTTTGTTTTGTGCTAATCAAAATGTAGAGGCATTTTTAAAGTAAACAAAAGCCCTAAAATGAGGAAAAATGTCTCCTGTATATCAGTTAATTAAATACATAGACTGCAGCATATTACAGCTTCTCCAATTCAACCGTACCAGTAAAGTTTCTGATACCCATCCACACACAGTATATTTCCACTTTACCTTAACCAAGAGTGCCAAAACAGTTTGTAATTGGGGGCTGTGACAAACCCTGTAGCATGAGGGCCATACATGTCACATTTAGGGGTTCTAAGCACAGTCCTCTAGGGTAATCAGAGTTGGGAACACCAGCTTGTTGCAAAACAGTGCTTTATTTTAACGCAAATCCCAAAACCAAATCGTAAAAATAAACAACTAGCTCACAATTGGAGCCCTCTCTAACTAAACTATGCTGGCCCAGACTGACCAGCCTAATCATCCACTAACTTGACCTCCCCGCCAGACCCAGCTAAGCCAGGCTCTAGAAAACCTCCCCCAGACAGCACACACAGGTCCAGGCAGGTATTGCCTCGCTTGGCTCAGGGATGGTCTTCTTCAGGGCCTCTCCTTGCCCATGGAGCTCAGGAAAACTTCCTCTTCCCCCAACAGTCTCTCTGAGTATCATGCTCCAGGGGTTTTTAATGCCCAGCACCTATGCCAGACGCCGGCCCCCATAGGAATCCCGGACCGGATCCTGCAGACTTCTAGCCTCCTGGAAAAGCCGGCATGGAATTTTCACAGAATGGGGGAACAGAGCATTGGCCCACCCTGCTCTCCAATTGCTCCACCCAAGGGACCCATATGTAAAATCTGCATACCAGCTGTACCCAGATGCCATGCCAATCAACTCCCTGGGGTTCACAGTCTCACAGTGAATAAATCTTTTGTCATTTTTTTTTTCAGTTGTTTCGTCAGGAACCCTTCATGTTATCGGAGTTTTGTACCAATGCACAAAGCAGGCATATTTCATTAAAAAGTTGTTTGTACCAGACAAACAAAGTTTGTACCAATCTGAATGCACAAGTCTAGTTTAAATGATACTTTTATATCACACCCCACTAGGAATGAGAGGGGTGAGGGGGCTATAACTGGGGACTATTCTCCCATAGTCATTTTGGGACTGTTAATGTAAGTTAGCCTTAGTAATTTGTTAGTTGGACTTTTGTTTCCTACTAGAAACATCCATTCTTCCAAGCAGTCGCAGTTTAGTGTATAGACCCTTTTGACATCTAAATTGAACTTTGGACAGGGCATAGTAAAATACCATACCTAGACTGTAAGTTCCTGCAGGAACAGGGCCCTTCATTACTCTTGTATCTGTATGTCAATTGCTGTATTGTTCTTGTCATTAGCTGTAACATTTTCATCTTTGTACAGCGCTGCGGAATCTGTCGGCGCTTTATGAATAAAGCATAATAATAATACCATCAAGGTGTATAACTGTAAAAATGTGTCCCCTGCGTGACCTATAGTGTTATCCTTGCCCCTTACCTCATTGTGTAGAGAAGGGTTCCATTGTCAATGAGCCTCAAAAGCTTGTTTGGCGTTGTCATATTGTGGGCTACTGATTTTTTTCCATTGTGAAAGAAGGTATCTGGGGTCCAGATCTTGCTGGCAAGTAGGTTATTGAGGGGCAGTGTCTTCATGGGTCCATTAAATTTTAACCTTTCATCCAGCCAGCTTTGCCTGAAGAAAACATCTACAGTGTACTCCTAATGGGATAAAGGAACAACATGGTACATGTAAAAGAATAACCATTTTTATAGATATTTATTGTAGCATCTATGAAAGTTCAGCATATAATAAATGCTTGTCCTCAATCAAGAATTAGTAAAACATAAAGACATTAAACACAAACAATTATCTATTCTTCTTGTTGAAATAAAAATAAAAGGTGATGCCCAAGTACTAAAAAGATGGCACCTCTATTCACTAAGGTTTGAGCGCTCACGAGTTGGCAAAAAATACCAACGTCCAACTTGCAAATTCACCAGCACCCATTATATGACAGTGCCATCAGGGAAGATTTTCTATTTTTCATTTTTTTTTTAATTCTTTTTTGGGTTAAGATATATAAACCTTTTTTCTCATTTTACCAGAGGAACTTAGGAGTAGTGGAGTAGGTAGGTTCTAAGTAACCCGACCCTTCGCATCCTATAAGTCAGGGATTGAGGGAGGGGGGTTCTAGGTGGATGGCAAAGACACCATATACATTAACCCCTCATCTCATTGGATGTATTTTCATCATTCAATCCCTTATCCCACAAAGCAAGTGGTAAGGGAAAGGGGGACATAAATGAACATACTCCTCACAGAATATTTATTTAGCCCACACACCTCCTTGCAGGGCAAGAGAATTGTCAACCTACTGTTGGGACCTCCATTTTTTTTTCATTTAAAATATGTTATAGTGGGCCAATGTTAATTTTGCAAATCATAGGTGAGGTCACACAAGTTCACATACTCCCAATTGTAAAATATAAAGCCATGGATACTTGCATGCATCTAACTCGCAGATTAATGAACAGTGGAGTAGAGTCTGGTCAGCCAAATTAACCCATAAGTTAACTGACCACTTAACACCTTAATTAATATACACAAAAAAAGTTAATATGCATGTTAATAAACAGCTTTTAAAACATGTAGACCATTTAACCTTTGCGAAGGACATGAAATACTCCAGCCTTATATTGGAAAAGCTCAATGAGTACCATACAGAGTTTGGGGTTTATTGACTAAACGGAGAATGTAAGTAGCGTTTGCAGCAGAGTTATGATTTCAGCTCCCTGAATTTACATTGCATTATAAAGTGTTCTCCCTGAAGTGATTTACAAGAACTCCTGCATATGTTATGTGCTTTTTTTTAGAGCAAGAGCCCGCTGAGGTCGGAGCTACTTAATGCACAGAAAAGTTAAATGGAACTACATCTCTCCAGCAATATCTTCCCATTGCATCACATTTTTAAAATGTAATTTTTTTCAAATTTGGCATGAGGCTAATAACTGCAATTGTTGTCACAGATACTGATTATCCCCCAAAATTATATGTTTATGAACAGTAGATAAGTCAAGGTGTACAACTAGGGTAATTTTGACACTTTTCAAACAGGGATTTTATCACCAATTGCTGCCAAATTTTGAGGTATTTTTATATTTTTGTGGGGGGTTTTGCATATATTGCAATGTTGCTTTAGATTTCATATTATATTTTGTATAGAGTATGTGGAACTGCAGAAAAAAACCACCAAATTGTGTTCACCAACATCCCCCAACAAGGTCTCACATGCATGGTTCATGCATTTTTTGAGGAAGCTATGAGGGCAAAACTGGAACATGTGCATTTTAGTTTTCAAATTTGGAATTTTCAGAAATTGGTTTACTGGGGACCCCCACTTTAAATTACCCCATAAAAGTATATGTTTATGAACACTAGACAAGTCAAGGGGCTCAACTAGGGTAATTGTGAAAGTTTTCAGGCTTGTTAGTGACAAGTTTAGGCCACGGACATTGATGAGGGAGACCGATCAATAATCAGTGACTTAAAATGTCACCGACAAGTGATCAGGGGCTGCCATAATGATCAGAAGGTGAGAAGTTCCTCTTTGCTGGCGGTCCAGATGATTAGAATATCATCTATATAGCGAAGGTACACCAGGGGTTTTGTTTGGCAGGTGGATATGAAATCTTCTAATTTTGCCATAAAGAGGTTAGCGTATTGTGGCGCCATTCGAGTACCCATCACAGTCCCAGTTTTCTGGATGTAGAGGTCCTGTCCAAACCTGAAATAGTTGTGGTTAAGTATAAATTGAATGAGCTGCGAAACTGATTCAATGTCCATGTTGTGTCGGTTCAGGTATTCCTGGCATGCTGCTATGCCATCTCTGTGTGGGATGTTAGTATATAGGGATTCAACGTCCATGGCGGTCAGGAGAGTGTCCTGTGGGAGGTCAGCCAGTTTGTTTAAGAGGTCTGTGGTGTCCTGAAGGAAGCTGGGTGTTTGTTGTACTAGTGGTTACAGGGTGTTTTCTATCCAGCCAGATCTATTCTCTGTCAGTGTACCAATTCCTGAGATGATGGGTCTCCCTGGGTTCCCTTCTTTGTGTATTTTGTGTAGCATGTAGAAGGAGCCCAATTTTGGATCTTCATGTATTAGTGGTTTTAGCTGGTCTTTAATGGTGTATGGCAGTTTTTTTATTATCTTATTGAGTTGTTTAGTAAATTTCTTGGTGGGATCATCCTGTAGCTTCACATAGTGTCTTTTAGGGCTGAAACAACTAATCGATAAAATCGATAATAATCGATAATGAAAATCGTTGTCAACGATTTTTATTATCGATTAATCGAATAGATTTTTATCGATTATAAAAAGAGGTTTTTTTCAGAGGAAATGCTCTGAAAAACTCCTCTCCTTATATAATCCGACCTCAAACAGAGATCGGATTATAACACTAGAATCCAGATCCCCCGCAACGCTGCAGGGGACCTGGATTCCCCTCACTGTCGGCCGGTCTCTCACTTCCGTCTCTCTCCCGCCTCCCATCTGCCTCCTCCCCCCTCCCATACACTGCTCTGCCTCTCTACTCGGCTCCAATTCTGACAGGCACTTTCCCTGCAGCTTCATAGAAGCCTCAGTGTAAGTGAAGGTGAGTAACGGAGTCTGTCTGTGCGATGCAGACCCCCACCGGCTGACAGAGAATCATCCTCTCTGTCATCCGGTGAGGGTCTGCATCGCACAGACAGACTCCGTTACGGCCCTTCACTTACACTGAGGCTTCTATGAAGCTGCAGTGAAAGTGCCTGTCAGTAACGGAGCCGGGTAGAGAGGCAGAGTGATGTATGGGAAGGGGGAGGAGTCAGAGGGGTGTATGGGAGCCACCCTCCCATACACCACTCTGGCTCCTCCCCCTCCCATACGCCACTCTGCCTCTCTACCCGGCTCCCTGGTGTCTTGTCAGCAACAGAGGTTCACAGGAGGCAGAGTAGAGTATGGGAGGGGGGAGGAGCCAGAGTGGTGTATGGGAGGGGGAGGAGCCAGAGTGGTGTATGGGAGGGGGAGGAGCCAAAGTGATGTATGAGAGGGGAGGAGGCAGAGTGGAGTATGGGAGGGGGAGGAGGCAGAGTGGTATATGGGAGGGGGGAGAAGGCAAAGTGATGTATGGGAGGGGAGGAGCCAAAGTGATGTATGGGAAGGGAGGAGTCAAAGTGATGTATAGGAGGGGGAGGAGGCAGAGTGGTGTATGGGAGGGGGGAGGAGGCAGAGTGGAGTATGAGAGGTGGAGGAGCCAGAGTGGTGTATGGGAGGGGGAGGAGCCAGAGTGGTGTATGGGAGGGGGAGGAGTCAGAGTGATGTATGGGAGGGGGAGGAGCCAGAGTGGTGTATGGGTGAGTTATAGTGGTGTATGGGGGGTATTATGAATTTCAGGGCATATAGGGGGTATAAGGCATATCGATATTAGGCATATCAGGGGGTAAAAGGTATATCAGGGGGCTCAGTTGCATATCACTGGCATATAAGGAGTATAAGGCATATCAAGGGCACAGTGGCATATCGGGGGCACAGTGGACTCTGGCATATAAGAGGTATAAGGCATTTATGGGGGCAGAGTGGCAAGCTGGGGTCAGATGTGCATAACTGGGGCAGTTTGGTAAATAAAAGAAAATATAAACAAGGCTTTTTTCTCAGTTTTTATTAAATATGAAAAATAGTTAACATATTAATTAATATTTACTAATAACTTTGTATTAAAACCTAGTTTGAGAAACACTGTGTTTGGGTTCTTGTAGCTTTTATTATTATGTCAGTAAAATAAGAAGGTGAATAGAGAGGCCATTGCAATAAAGAGATGAAAGTGTAAATTGTACGTTTTTTATTGCAATTTTTCTTCAATTTAAAATAATGTATTTTTTTATCCGATTAATCGAAAAAATAATCGGCCAACTAATCGATTATTAAAATAATCGTTAGTTGCAGCCCTAGTGTCTTTCATGTGCAGGTTGACGTGCAAATAGCGCAGTTGTCTAAGAGAACTACCCTTTCTATAGGACAAGTGGCTGGTCTCAAGGACGCCATGGACAAAAGAGCTGAAACT
The DNA here is from genome assembly GCF_027358695.1 of Spea bombifrons. Classification (NCBI taxonomy): domain Eukaryota; kingdom Metazoa; phylum Chordata; class Amphibia; order Anura; family Pelobatidae; genus Spea; species Spea bombifrons. The sequence goes on from NC_071094.1 coordinate 18,925,568, forward strand.
GCTGGTAGAAGAATTTTTCAGGCATCCGGGTTTCAGTGCAAAAGAGCATTTATTAGAAGATGCAGATAAAGACATTACACACCTTTTAAAGAAATTTCCTAATTGATACGGTAGAGGAAGTTGTGAAGCTTTCTGCACGGAATATGGGTCTTTCAGAAGAGCAGTATGGCTTAGGTCAAGGAATGCAGATACGGCATCTCAATTGGCGCTGTGCGATCTCCCCCTTAAAAAGGTAAAGTTATTTGGATCTCATCAATAGAGGATCTCATCAAACAAATGTCTGATACTAAGAGAGCTCTTCCACAAGACCTGAGACCAAGATGGATTTGGAGATATCCAAACTAAGATATTCCAGAGCATCTATTTTTGGAGGCAAAACTGAGAAGGAAGATTTCAAGCAAAACCCACTAGACAAGAAAAGCCAAGAAAATTCTGAGTGGGAGGTCACCTTCAGGTATTCCAGAACACGTGGTTCCAGACTACAAACAACTCATGGATCCGACAAACAATATCAGAAGGCTAAAAGATCCACGCAATCACTTCCTTGTTTCTTCCTACCCACCCATAAGCAGGAACATGGCAGCAGCATCCAAACTCTTCCTCTATTTATTTCCATTAAGCTATTTACCCATTGTTTTTGATCAATTTGAATGCAGAGATCTTGTTGCCGAGAAGTCAAGGAGTTAATACGTAGTGGGGTTCGATATCCTCTAATATAGAGTAACATCTTTTCAGACATTTAGTAACTATCTCTCGTGAAAATACTTCACTAATCTGTACGCATACATCCTCTACATATAGATTCTTATTTAGGTAATGCTTAATTCTTAAAAGAGTAAAAGACAATCAATATGTCTTTAACTCTTTTATTTTTTAACTTACACCATTTCCTAAGATTCAGATTAGAAATATTATTATGTAGTATTTCAAGCGGAGCTGATAACATAATTTTATTTCTCAATCCTATACGATGTTTAAAAGAATACCAGAATTCCATTGTATATATTTTTTTTATTATATTTTTTGATATTATATGGAACCTATCGTGATGCAACCATAACAGGCATTCCAGATTAGATATTCCTGTCAATTCTTGTTCTATATGAAACAAAAGTTCATTGATGCTATGCTTATATTGAATCTTTAGAGTGTGTAAGAGGAGGCTAGCCTGCCCGTATCTCACCAAGCAGGGCACATTTAGACCATTTTGTTTGCATAAATAATTTTTCTGGAAACTCTGGGTTTTTTATCCGCCCATATGAATTTTTTTTATATTTTTTTGGAATATTTGAATCCAATAATTTGGAAGACTGATAGGTATCATTCTTAAAATATATAGCCATTTGGGAATTATATAGAATCTTATAATATTTATTCTACCTAGCCAAAACACAAATAATCCCTTCCAGGCTGAAATTTGTTTTAACAGTTCAACTCGTAGCTTATTATAATTAATTTCAATGATGTTGGATATCTTAAGTGGAATAATAATACCTAGATAATCGATCTTATTCATTTCCCATGTTCCATCATATTCTTTTTCCAGTTTCATTCTTATCAAATCTGGAATGCCTGCCATTGCCGCTTGTGTCTTTTTAATGTTTAACTTGTAATTTGAAAATTGACTAGAGTATAATAGTTCGCCCATTAGTACTTTTAGGGATGACATTGGGTCATATAAAGAAATCAAAACGTCATCCGCGTATAGACTAATTTTGTTTTCGGTATCCCCGATCTTAATCCCCTTGATATCCACATTGTTCCTGATCCTGGACGCCAAAGGTTCTATGGTAAGAACATATAAGAGGGGTGCTAAAGGGCATCCCTGCCTAGTGCCATTATAGATATTAAACCAATCTGATTTAAACCCTTGACCTATTACTCTAGCAGTCGGGCTTGTATATAATGACATTAACGAATCAATGAATCCTTCCCGTAACAGCGTAGTGACTCCTCAAGGAAGGTCCAGTTGACTCTGTCAAAAGCCTTTTCAGCATCCAGGGCCAAGAACACAGTAGGAATCTTATATGTGGATACATATTCCACAAGGTCAATTATTTTACGTGTATTGTCGTTAGATTGTCTTCCCTTAATAAAGCCTGTTTGGTCCTTATGGATTAACTGGGGGCTAATTGCCTTTAAACGATCAGCAAGGATGGCAGAATATATCTTTGTATCAACGTTATTTTATAGAATAATGCTGTAAAACCATGAGGTCCAGAGGTCTTGTTCAGTTTCATTGATTTTATTGCTTTCCAAACTTCATCATCTGTAAGAGGTGTATCTAATTGTTCAGCTAGTTCCTTTGATATTTTTTGGCAATTTAGATTCTAGTAAGTATTTCCTAATGTGTTCCCTGTCCTGATTTTGATCAGAGGTGTTATACAGGGTTGAATAGAATTCACCAAAAGCATTCCCTATCTTTTCCGGGCTATACAGATGGTTATTCCCATCTTTTAGGTTTCGTTTTTTTTTAATTGATGGGAAAGTAATTTATCCACTCTGTTACCAACATAATAATATTTTTGTTTCATTTTAATTAGGTTATAATTTGCTTTAGAAATAAGGATCTCTTGAATTTCTTTTTTAACTTGTATCATATTTGTGATATGTAAATCACTAGGATGCACCGCACACTTTCTTCTTAAATTATATATATAATATATAATTCTGACAAATGTTTTTTACCCTTAGTTCTAAAGTAGGCAGATTTTTTAATTAAAAGTCCTCTCATTACACATTTATACCCTGCCCATACGTTTCCTAAGCTAATATCCTCTGTCAAATTTTCTTGAAAATATTGTTCAGTTTTCAGAGAGAGGTATTCATAGGTGTCTTTTCCTGTCAGTAAATAGTCTTGGAGTCTCCAGGGTCGAAACCCATAGTTATATTTCCTTAGCATTTCAAGAGTTACTGAATCGGGGTCTGACCACGCTACATTGTTAATTGTGATTTTTTTACAATCTTTAACTCAATCGGCTTTAGTCAGTATTAGGTCAATTCTTGAAAAGGATTTATGTTGATGAGAAAAGAAAGTATAATCTCAATCGGCCGATCTTATAGTTCTCCATATGTCATAAAAATCATATTTTACCAAGGTTTCCCTAAATGTTCTCGATAGAGCAGGCTGGTTACTACTATTGCTGGAGTTCTCATTAATTTTTCTGTCCATTTCAGGATCTATAACGCAATTCAAATCTCCCATGCATAAGAATGTTCCCTGTATATATTTTTGAATCTTCTGTAGAGTGCTATTGAGAAAATTAATTTGTTTTGAATTAGGAGCATATATATTTAATATTGAATATACTCTATCATCAAGTTGACAGACAATAAAGACATACCTGGCGCAATTATCCTTCTGTTTATAAATTATCTCAGATTTAATATTATTAGAGATTAGAATTGCCACCCCTCGATTCTTTTTGGATGAAGAAGAAGAATGTTCTATCACTGTATATTTTTTTATTTTTTAGTCTATTAATATCCTTACAATTTCAGTGTGTTTCATTTGTCCTTCTTCCTTCTACCATTATAAAACATATCATAAGACAAGTAATACATTTCACTTAAACCCTTGTCTATCAATAAGGAACTCAGTGATCAATATTCAATGCAAGTTAATAAGATTCATATATCCTGCAAAAAAAAAAGGAAGGTGACTCTTAGATGTCCTTGATGTCCCTAGTTTAAGGGAAGCTCATCATTTAGCCATTGTCTAGCCTCTTTAGCTGAGGACAAAGTGACCACCTGTTTTCCAGACCTTATAATCAGTTTTACTGGGAAGCCCCATAAATAGCTGATTTTTCTGTCCCGTAGAGTCTTAGTTATGTCTTTAAATCCCCTTCTCTTTTGTCTAGTATCAAATGATAGATCTTGGAAAAAGAGCAGATGTTGAATCTTAACTTCTTTAGAGGTATAAGCGCTTGAAGCCCTCAGTATTTTCTGTTGTATATAAAATGTGGAAAAACAAATGATTATATCTCTTGGTTTAGAATCCATGATGGATTTAGGCTTTGTAGTTCTGTGGACTTGTTCAATTACATCATCTCTTTCTACTTCAAGAATGCCCATATCTATGAATAACTCTTTCAGAAAACCTCTAATAGAGTCCTGTTCAATCTCTTCAGATATACCTTTAACTCTTAAGTTTTTCCTTCGTGCTTTATCTTCAGAATCAGTTTTTGTTCTAAGACTCGTATCATATTTTCTTTTTGGCTGAGATCTTCTTTTATGGATTTTATCTCGAATTCCAAATGCTCATATTTTTGCTGATTTAATTAGAGGCTTTCATCCATTTTTTTGAATTCGGTTTTCCAGTCATTATGTATTTTTGTTAGTTCTTCTTTAAATTGAGTAAGCTGCTTTTCCATACATTGTTGAAAATAATCTTTGGTAATCTGTTGCGTCATTTGATAACTAGGACTGAGAGATTGTCTTCCAGATTCATCTATGGTAGGGTCCGAGAGGCATAGAGATTCCTCCATTTTTTTAAGGGCCTGAGGGGAAACTAATGTAGTAATCTTTTTTTCTTTCCTTTGGTCAATATCACGCTTTTCCCTTTTTTGTACTTTGGTTCTTCCTTTTTTGAGGCCACCTTGACCGTTAATTCTCCGTAAGATCTTGTTAGTATGTCCTTTGCCCTGTATCTGGCTTTTTTCTCTTAATTTATAAAAAATAGTAGGGTCCAGTGCGGCGTCTCTTAGGTGAGATATAAATTAGTCCAGGGACCATTAGAGTCCATTAGCTGTATCATAGTAGCTTTTGATTTAATTGTATGTTATTTTAGTACAATTGATTCTTGGGCAGTAGGTATAATCTTCATAGACTTTGAAATATGGCTTAAACTTCCTTGGTTTTATATTTGTTATTCTAAAAGTTCATATATGCCATTTGAAAAATAATTAATCAGTAATGCTCTTAATAGATTTCATACTGAGGAAACAGCTGTTCACAGGTGCTGGGTGTTATTTATGCTGACAAGACCGCTAGCTGTACAATTATGCTTTAGAAAGCTGAGTCAGGCTCCATATACTTTGCTTATTTCTTTATGATGTTATTTTTAGGGATATACCCTATATGAACGCCTGTTTTAGTAATCTCTCTGGATTATTTTTTCTATAACAGTGATCTCAGATTTTGTATTGAGTACCTTTAAACAGTAATTATTCAAGTAGACCTTTCATTATACATGAGTTAGGTACGCTAAATAAATTTTATAGTAAGAAACAACTGGTCTCGGATTCCAAAAAGAGATCTAGTACTTGCGTTATGTGTGTCCAACCAGTGCTGTTGTCGGTTTGCTAGTCCTGCTTCTGGATAACATAAGTATCTTTTTATTTTACAACTGCATTACTTTGGGAGCCTCCATGCAGTTTCGTCTGGCCTCTTGATCCTTCCAAGGCACTTCTCGGCTGTCCGTCAATGCAGCCACCCAAAATCACATCCGATTACAGGACCTGGGCACTGAACACCTTGGCGGACACCGTGGCGCCAACAAACCGGGACGCAGGGGCACCAACCAACCAGGACGCCGAGGCACCAGGAGGAAAAAATGCAGAGACGCTGTCACTCCAGGGCACCAAGACGCTTCGAGACGTCACCGCTACGCCAGCTCGCCACCCGTCTCTGAACCGCTGCACCAGCTAGTCCAGCTCGTCCAGTTGCCGCGAGGTCCGGTAGCCGCTTCAGCTTCCTCGTTGCGCCTTCACGTCATTACGTCCGTTCCTCCAACGCGCCTCCCCCTGTGCGCGTATCACATCATTTCTCCCCCGTGTTCATCTCCATTTGAACCTCTAGAGGATGTGTCCCTTAAATTTCTCTCCCCTAAGACTGCCTTTCTAGTGGCCATTACATCAGCACGAAGAATTGGGAAACTCCAAGCACTCACTGTAGGAAAGAACATGACATACCTTAGATGTCAAAAGAGCTCTATGCATTTATTTGAAACGTACTGCTTATTTTTGTTCATCAGACCATCTTTTTGGAAAGTCATCGGGTCAAAATCTACATTAGCTAGATGGCTTACAGATACTATACACTTGGCATACAAGGCCTGTGATGCAGTACATCCCTCACATGTTAACACCCATTCCACAAGATCCATGTCCGTTTTCTTGGGCAGCAAAGGCATCAGTGTCATCGGAAGAAATATGCAAAGCAGCCACATTGTCCTCCTGGAATACATTTATTAAAAAAATACAGGCTGGACATGCCCTCTGCCTCAGAAACCTTGTTTGGTGGCAGGTCCTGCACGCAGTTAATTCCTGATTCTCTCCCATTAAGGGATCTTGTTATATCCCACAGGTACTGCCACTATACGTAGGGGAAAAAACAGAAATTTTACTCACCGTAAATACTCTTTTCCCCAGTATAGTGACAGTCCGTATTTCCCTCCCTCGTTTTTGTATTACCGTATTTGCTCGATTATAAGATGACCCTGATTATAAGACGACCCCCAAAAATCTGAATATACATTTCTGAAAAAAGAAAAAGTCTGAATATAAGACGACCCTATAGGAAAAAAGTTTTACCAGTAAATTTTAATTCATGTGAACAATGTGAACAATTTTTTTTTTTTAATAAAAGCTATGATTGAGAAAAATATTTTGTTTTTATTTCCTTTTTTTTTCCAACCTGCCCTCTCAGTTATGCACATCTGCCCCCTGGCTTTCCACTCTGCCCCAGAAATGCCTTATACCCCCTATATGCCACTGTGCCCCATAATATGCCTTTTGAGCCCCTATGTGCCACTCTGCCTCCAGAATTGTCTTATACCACTATATGCCACTTTGGCATTTAGGGGGTTAAAAGGCATATTATGGGGCATATAGGGAGGTATAAGCCATTTCAGGAGGCAGAGTGGCGTATAGAGGGTTAAAGGGCATTTCTGGAGGCAGAGTGGCATTAAGGGGGTTAAAAGGCATTTCGCAGAGCACTCTGCCTCCAGAAAAGCCTTATGCCCCCCCATTTAACACTCCCTCCCCCTTCCTCCTCCAAACTTACCGGAGCTTCTGAGTCCCAGTGCGTTGTCCGGGCAGCGTGTAGAGCTCTACGTGATCCGCGTAGACAACTTCCGCTGCAGCCGGGAGGAGGTGTGGTTGGCAGCGGAGGTTGTCTGCGTCCAACGGAAGGGGAGGGCTTTTTAACTCTTTATTTATCTTTTAGAGCTTCTTGTCCCGGGGAAAGAACAACCCCACAAGTACTGCCACTATACTGGGGAAAGGAAATGAGTAAAATTTCTGTTTTCTCAATGGTCTCAAACGCTGCTTTCTATAATGACATCTGGCCCGCTTGGCACCTTTACGCAGAAACTTTTTAACCTATTAGCTAAGATCAGTCTCTCTACCTATAAAAATTTTAGATTCAGGATTCCAGTAATCTTTAGTCACAAACTTTGCCTATATCATGCATTTTTAAGTTCCCTCACTCTATGAGCCGTAGCCACTTCCACTGGGAGGCTGTTCCACTTAACTTCCACCCTCTCAGTAAAGTAAAACATCCTATTACATGTTGCAACAAAGCAAAATAAACACATAATTCTCTGACCCACAAGTTTTAGATTATGTCTCCTTGTACTAATATTTCTGCTCCTCCTGGAATATACTTCTGTGTTTGTTGTGTTTTCATTTCTCCTCCTTCAATTTGCTCTTCTAAGCAATACATTTTCAGATCCCTTGGCCTTTCCTAATATTTTATTTTTTAATCCAGCAAACAATTAACCAACACACTGGTTGCTTTTTCCAACACTTTGTTACATTTCTCGCTTACTTTTCAGTTCTCAGAAATAAGTAGACTTGTGCATTCGTCTTCGGGCGAACATGAAAACGAACACGAAGAGTCCGTTTTTTTGTTCGTTCCGAAGAAACGTAGAACAGAATACAGTGCCAGTAAAACGTAGGCGAAGACGCACAACCACGAAGAATCGGCGAATCTTCGTTTTCGCTGCACAACCGCCAAATTTTCAAACTGGAGTGAGCTAATCCTCGTCTGTCCAATCAGCTCGCTCTTGTGACGTCACGCTAAGGGTCTCGTCCGATGCCTGTGGCTTCTCTTTTTTTTGAATCCTGAAACCTCAGGATTCAAATTCCTCATTTTCATTCATTTTCATTTTCATTCATTTTTCGCTGTGACTGCTTCAGCAACACTGCTGTGCTGCATCCGAGCATTACAGAGAGAGATAGTTCTGTGTGAGACTGGTAAGCCTCAGCCTGCCATTTCTCACAGTGTACTCTTTACATAATAATTTAGTCATTTTTTTATTTAATTTTTTTAGTGCTTCTGTCTGTCATGAACTGTGTAGTGCTGTTGAGTTGACTGGCACTGGGTTGCCCTTGCCCTGGGCTGGCAGTGCCTACTGCCTGCCCTGTCTTCACTTAGATAAATTAAATAAATAATAGAATGTATAAATAATAATTTAATAGAATATATAATTTAATACATTAATATTATTATATATATTTGTCAGTCATATACACTGTAGTATACTAGTGTAGAGTGTAGACATTCAAGACAACTACTAATGTCTAATCTAAAATCATTATAGTAATATTATATAATTCATTTTAGCTAGCTTAATAATTAATTAGCTATAAATTACTACTAGCTTATTTTGCTTGAGACTGTCTGTCAGGTAGAAGGGTTAATAATTTATCCAACATAAAGATTAACCAGTCCACTACTACCTTTAAGATCAATCTAGAATTTGATAATTCATTTTATTATTAATAATTAATAAACAAATTATTAATAATTTAATAACTTTATAGTTCAGCTAATCTTATTAGTACTCTTATTAGTACTCTTTAGTTTGTGCTTTGTTTTAGCAACAGCAAGAGACCAAGTCAATTTTTCTTAATTGATATTTAATTTTATTTCATTTGTTTTGCTCACCTCAGTCCATCAGTGAAGTGAACTTGTTGGGCTAGTGAGTGCAGCCGCATAAGTGCTGTGTTCTTTTTTGATCAACAAGTAACTGTTTTGCAAAGATTAATATTATTTTCTCATTTTACATTTTATTTTAATTTTATTAAAAGCACCCTTAGTGTTTTACTCATCTCAGTCCATCAGTGAAGTGAACTTGTTTGGCTAGTGAGTGCAGCCGCATAAGTGCTGTGTGTTTTTTTTCAGCAATCAGTGAAGCTAACTGTTTTGCTGTTACATTTTATTTTCTAATTTATTTTCAAGAAAGATTGACTGTGTGACGACAACTGTACTAAGAAAAGCTTCAAGGTACTAGCTGTAGTACTATTAAAAAACAAAATAATTTAGCACATTTTTGTAGAGTAAGCAGAAGTAGGACAACTATATCTGTCTGCTTCTGTATCAGATTTAAACTAAAAGTTGTTTAGCCCCATAATATAATTTAATAAATAATTCTAATCTTTAATCTTAATCTATATTATATTATATAATTTATTATATAATAAATTCTAATTCATAATCTATATTCTATAATCCATAATATAAGTAATTCTGATGTATAATCTATTAATATTATATAACTTAATATTAATTAATAAATCATATACTGAATCTGATTTAACCTCACTTTAGCTTAGTGGGCTTGAGAGCGTTTGCCTAGAGTTAGACTTAGAATAGTAAGGAAATATAGCTTTAGCATAGTAGTAGGCTAGGCTCTTAGGCCCGTATAAATTTAAATTAAAAATAAAATACTGCTAGTTAATATAAATAGTTAATCTTGAGTTAATAATTTAAATAACTTGAGCACTTTGGCAGATTGCACACAACAGCACAGTGCAGTTGTGCATAGTTTTACTTTTTCAGCAGTAGCACTGAAGAGAAACTTCCTCTAATTTTTTGTCTTTAATTTTATTTTTTATTTTTTTTATAGTTTTAACCCCTTAAGGACAATGGGCGGTCCCTAAACACATTGAAAAAAATGCATTTTGAGCCCGTACATGTATGGGCTTTGTCATTAAGGGGTTAAACACTACACTACACACTTTTGGGACTAAGGAGGGACAAGCTCCATCTGCGACCACCACCACCAGTTCTAAGATGCAGCCTTTGCGTCAGTCTAGTCGATCAAGTAGGCCAAGCTCTCGCTTATCGTTTAAGAAAGCATTGCTTGAAGGATCATCAAGTAAAGGAAAGGCACCAAAAGCAGGCAGTAGTAGTGCTGCTAGGCCCACAAGCTCTATTGTTTTTTTATGAAAAGCCTAAAGCCCCAGAAGCACGTTCAAAGTTAAAGGGTAGCACACCTAGTACTTCTACTAGCCCAGTGAGTAAAAAGAAGTGCCTTTTGCCCCAAGTAGTATCTTTCCCATCCACGCAGCATGCAAGGTACCAAGCAGAGCCAAATTAGCAGCAAGACTCAGAGGGGTTTTCCCAAACCAAAGCGATCTCATTCCTTCGTAGGGAAAACCAGCACCACCTCTACCACCACTAGTGCTGCGCCTACTGTTCCCACCGGTACCGCCACGCCATGTCCTCCTAGCACCTCTAGCAAGCCACCAAGTCCTTACAATATTTTTGTAAAGACAGTTAGAGAGAGGGCTACACATAGTGGAACTCCACCTAGCGAGGTACCAGAGGAGCCTGAGAGGCCAAGTGCAGAGTCTGTTCTTCCTGCTCGCACTACAAGTCATGATATCAGTCTTAGCTCCAGCCTAGCAGGAATTCCATTTGGCTAATGAAGAACTTGACTATGAGCCAGAGGAAGTAGAGGAGATGAGTGGTCAGGGATCAGATTCCTGAGGGAGCAGTGTACAAATGACTAGTGCACAATTTTCCCCTGAGCCTCCACCTTCTCCGCTACGATCATCACCACCACCAGCAGCAAAACCTACCAAATCTGGTAGAGTTAAAGCAATTAGCAGTCCCACTATGGCCAGTACTGGTACCACCAGTGCCACCACCACTAGTTCTGCTGATGTTCATCCACCCCGAGCAGTAGAAGCAGCACCCAATTTGAGAGCACTTTGAAAATGTCAAAGAAGGGCGCTATGGAAAGGGCAAACATTGTGGGAAGCTAATAAGCAGAGGGAAAGTGTCTGGACATTTTACCAGTGCTAGTATTAAGCATTACCTCAGCACTCAACACATGGCTGTGCTATTGGGGAAAGATGCAGAAGAAAAACGTAGTGCAGGCAGCATAGCTGGTGACCGTGGTACTACAACAACAACAACTAGTACCATCTCCAGAGAGAGTGGAAAAACCCCAACAGCTGCTTCTGAGCAGAAAGGAGAGTAGTGCTGCTGAGTAGACAGCGCTCACGCATGGCACCTCATCTGTCTCTAATGGTAAGGCTAGTTTCTCCCCCATGGCTGCGTCTGTTTGCGGTGTGGCAACGCCTGCTACCTCCGCCGGAGTAGCCAGCTTACGCTAGGGCCTAGTGTGTGAGCTCTGGAAGTCCACTGCCAAACGTATAGGACTGACAGTTGTTTGGATGCTTTACCCTGGGGTGAAACAGGTGAGTGGGTCGCCAATTGCCCACTCATTCGCCTTTTCCATTTCCATTTAATTTTTTTCCGTCTGATACACAACCAACCAAACACAATTTGGAGTTCCATCCAACACCAAAAAACACCAAATTGTGTTCACCAACATCCCCCGGTTCCAACAAGGCCTCACATGCATGGTTCATGCATTTTTTGAGGAAGCTATGATGGAAAACGGGAACACGCGCATTTTAGTTTTCAAATTTGGAATTTTCAGAAATTGGTTTACTGGGCCCATATCCCATTTGGGAGATTTTGGAAGCTCCCCACTGTAAATTACCCCATAAAAGTATATATTTATGAACAGCAGACAAGTCAAGGTATTCAACTAGGGTAATTTTGACAGTTTTTCAGGCAGCCATTTCTTCATTGATGTCTGCCAAAGTTCACGGAAAATTTATTTTATTGCGTATAAGCATTTTTTGAGGAAGCTATGATGGAAAACGGGAACACGCGCATTTTAGTTTTCAAATTTGGAATTTTCAGAAATTGGTTTACTGGGCCCATATCCCATTTGGGAGATTTTGGAAGCTCCCCACTGTAAATTACCCCATAAAAGTATATATTTATGAACAGCAGACAAGTCAAGGTATTCAACTAGGGTAATTTTGACAGTTTTTCAGGCAGCCATTTCTTCATGATGTCTGCCAAAGTTTACGGAAAATTTATTTTATTGCGTTTTTAACGAATACATTTTAATGTTGCAATTTATTTCTTGCACAACATATGTGCAACAATGGAAGAAAACACCACATTTTGTTCACCAACATCCCCCGGTTCCAACAATGCCTCACATGAATGGTTCATGCATTTTTTGAGGAAGCCTCTTAATTGAGCAAGAGGGGGGGGGTAGGGGTTAATTGAGCAAGGGAGGGGGTGGGTCTCCACACTTATGTGGAGACCAAAGAACCCTGTCTCTCTGTCCCTGAAGCTGCCTCTGGCAGCTGGGACACAATCTCCCATAGACTGGAGATTGCAGGGGAGGAGCCTCTTTGATCAGTCTTACAGGACTGATCAAAGGGCTTGTGGGGGCTCGTTTTTGCTGTTGCTGGTCTGCCTGGGGTTCCAGGCAGACCACCAGCAGCAGAGCCCCATAAAAAACGGGAATTAACCCCTTCAATGCCACAACATTGAAGGGGTTAACGCTGCACTGACGCTCTCATGGAGAGATCAGGCAGCAGGGGGTGTTGTGTCAGTTCCCCACACAGGTTTTTCTGCAATCGCGGTTTCAGCCTACAGAATCACTCCGTGGGAGTGATCGTAGGCTTGGGGGTGGGCTTAGAGAGGCTGTGCTGGTCTGCCCAGACTCCTGGGCAGACAGCAGCAGCAGCGCCCCCGCGATCACCACGATTGTGGCGATGTGGGGGCGGTTTTTGGGGATGACGTACTTGGTACGTCCCTGTCTACCGGTGACCTGTGACCAGGAAGTCCCAGGTACGTCTCGGACCTGAAGGGGTTAACGCTATAACTCACACTTCACCCTATAACATTTTTCCATCCACATACCTGCCAACAGACCCAACTTTTTCAGGGACAGTCCTGCTTTTTTCCAGTCCTGTCCCATCAAATTTATCTAAACTAGGCATGCTAATGTACGTAGGTAGGTATAGCTGGGTAGGGTAGCACTATAACATGAAATAAATATAATAAAGTAAATAATAAATATAACTTTAAAATAAAATTAAATTAAATTAACCCCTCATTTTTTTAACACCCATTAAAATTAAAATTTTATTATTATTTAGACATAATACATCTTTAACCAAAATAGTGCACTGCTACTACTCTTAAACATAACCGTACATTAACCCTAAGCTATTTTTAGTTCTTGTCCCACATTTTTCCATTCGCATACCTGCCAACAGACCCAACTTTTTCAGGGACAGTCTTGCTTTTTTCCAGTCCTATCCAGTAAAAGTTGGGTTGTTGCAAAGTATGGCATTGTAAATAGGTAGCAAATGTTAGGCATGTATTTAAAAGTGGTCTAAAATCGATTTAAAAATGTAAAATAATCCCTATTCTTTTTTTAAACATCTATGGATGTGTGACTGTGTATGATAAATAAAGAAGGCCAAGTTCCTTGGAGCATTTGTCTAGGTCTTAGACAAGACAACTGCTCGGATGAACTTGGCCCTCAGTTTAGGGCAATGTGTATTGTGTACACCTCGGATAGCGCCATGAAGGTACGTGTGTGCAACTCTATTGGTCATTTCGGCAGGGGGCTCGCCTGCCATCAACGAATGATGTGCATTATGCAATTCTGCAATTCATTAATTGATGCCAGACGAGCCCCCTTCCGGCGACCAATAGAGTCGGACACAATTACCTTCACGTGTGTCCGACTCTATTGGTCGCCGGAAAGGGGCTCGTCTGGCATCAATGAATGAATTGCAGAACTGCAGAATGCAGCTCAGATGTGTTCTTAACACTGTATTAACCCCTGCTAGGTAACCGGGAGAAAACAAAGATGAAACGAGCACGAAGAATGTCCACGAATATTCGCCCGAAGAGAAGACAGGAACGGGCGAATATTTGCGGAATACGAAGATTTTTTTTCCCCCGAAGACGAGCACGAAGACGAACACGAAGAGCCCCCTGGTGCCCAAGTCTAGAAATAAATACTCCAGTCCCTCTTTTGTGTTGTTACTGACAGAACAGTACACAAGTAACATTTGAAAAACACAAACTTTAGTCCTTTAAGTTTTAAAAATAATAAGATGGTTAATAGGATGGGATTAGAGAATCACATATTCTTTTCTTATTTGTTTATTACTAAAAAACAGAAGTCTTCACAGTCCCCATGTGCAAGACGTAGCCAAAAGGAAATTTAAAGGTCATAAGAAAAACAAATGGATGTTGCCATATTTGTATATAAATAAAAAGAGTTGATATTTTTATGTTGGCACAATAAAAAAGTAATAAAAAGATAAGCAAGCTTCTATGGGGGGCTCTGAGGTACTGAACAAGCATTAACCCCTTAAGGACAATAGGGGTTATTACTTGTAGTACCGTATTGGCTCGAATATAGGCCGCACTTTTTTCCCCCACTTTAAGACTTTAAAGTGGGGGTGCGGCCTATATTCGGGGTCTAGCGCCCGACGCCCGGGACATGCAGTCCCGGGCGCCGGGCAGGCAGCGGGGTTAGGATACAGATCCCCCGCAGCGGTGCAGGGGACCTGCATCCTACTCCCCGATACGCTCAGACAGCCTCCCCTGCCAGCACTTCCCACGGGGGGTGCCGGCACGGGAGGTTGTCTAAGCGCATCGTGCGGATGCGTTTTACCTCTGCACCCCCCCCCCGGACTTACCGGAGCAGACTCCCGGGTGTCTTGCGGGGTCGGCGGGGGACATCTACGCAATACAACTTCTGGTGCCGGCACATCCGGTAAGTTGGGGAGGGGGGGCAGAGGAGGACAGTGGTAGCATATCTCGGGGAGGGAGGACAGTGGCAGCGTATCTCGGGGAGGGAGGACAGTAGTAGCGTATCTCGGGGAGGGAGGACAGTGGTAGCGTATCTCGGGGAGGGAGGACAGTGGTAGCGTATCTCGGGGAGGGAGGACAGTGGTAGCGTATCTCGGGGAGGGAGGACAGTGGCAGCATATCTTGGGGGGGGCAGAGTGGCAGCATGTTTTTTGGTGCTTTTTTAAAGAAAAAAACTTTTTCTTTAAAAAAGCACCAAACTTTTAGGGTGCGGCCTATATACGGGGGCGGCCTATATCCGAGCCAATACGGTATATTGTGGGACAATGGCTCTTTTAACATTTTTCAGTGTTGCTGTTTAGCTGTGATTTTCTTCTTTCTCATTTCATGCTCCCACACATATTATATATTGGTTTTTTTTTCAGGACAAACAAGGCTTTCTTTAGATACCATTAATTTTATCATAACACTATTAAAAAAAAATTAAAATATGGGTACTTTTTGTTAAAAAATTACTTTTTCTCACTTTTTAAACAAAAAACTTTTACTCATCTGCAAAAACTAATGAAAAAACTTGCCAAAAAGATTCTACTATTTGTCCTGGGTTTAGAAATACCCAATGTGTGTATGTTTTTTGCTTTTTTCTGCATGTTATGGGGCAATAAGTACAGGTAGCGTTTTGCTTTTTTAAAACCATTTTTTCCAAATCTGGTAATTCTTCCCCCCATGTGCCATTTCGGGTGTCTTTGAAGCCGGCCAATGCAATTTACCCCATCAAATCATATATTTTTTAAAAACTAGACACCCCAAGGTATTTGAATTGCTAGTATTTTAACCCTTTCCATGCACTGATTTTACCACCAGCCTTTGTGAATTTGTTTTGTATTTTTTTCACACACGTTGTACTTCAGATATAAATTTACCGGTCGTGGTATATGTCCGTGTCAAACAACACCCCAATATGTGTTCAGTAACATCTCCTGAGTGCAGTGATACCCCACATGCATGGGTTTGTTGGGTTATGTGGGAGGTAAAAGGCCTCCTTTGTTAGGTGTGTATTTTTTTGCCATTTAGACATCTGATCCTACTGCCCCCATGTCCCATATTTGGGACATCTTTAAACCCGGCCTATTCAATTTACCCCATCAAATCATAAATTTTTTAATACTAGACACCCTACGGGCATTTGTAATGCCAATATTTTAACTCTTTCCATGCGGGAATTATTGTGAAGATAAAGAATTGTAAGACTTGCTTATTAAAAATATTTTTGAACAATGTTTTTGTAATTTTTTTTTACTAATCACTCTGATTAGTGAGCTGGGCTCCATTGACCTTACATGGTTGATGCAGTAGCTCGAGAGTTCTCAAGAGGGTTTGGATAGACCCTCTGTGAACTAATTTTCGATTGTTAATGCCATCCTGTGAATGACGGCAACGTCATTTACAGGATGGCACTTGTGGTTGCTCCTCGGAGCAATCACAAGGCTATCGGGGTAGGGGGTAGTCGAGGCATGTCAGCAACACAGTTTATGCTTAGGAAGCTGTTTTAGCCCATTTTTCTTCCGGGGAGGGCTTTCTTCCCCGGATCCACGGTCAGCCTCACTTGTGAGGCTTCCGTGGATGCTGCAAAGCCGCCGATCGCGGCGAAAATGGCGCAATGCAACTATTTAACGGGCATTGTCATTATCTCGTTGCACGGTAACCCCGTACATGTACGTGGATTGTCGTTAAGGGGTTAAGAGCTGCTCAACAGATTAAGGAAAATAACATGACTAAATGACCCCAGAGGAACAGGAATGTGCATTCTATTATATTTTCTCAGCATACAAATATATTATAGGATCTAAGCACTAACACGGTTATAAAAGTTAACATGGTTTTCAGTGATATTGCGTAATTATTTGTATTTATATCATATCATGTCTACTTACCATATCTGTGTCAGACACAGGACCAAAGCTGGTGACATAAATATCTGTCTTTACTTCTGTCACTGAATCTGACAAAACAAAATAGAAAAATGTTTTACTACATTTTCATTTCATTGTCTTTCGCTGTTTTTAGTGTACAAATGACTATTCTTTTTTTTTTTACCATTTTAAAAGGAAAAATGGATTAAGACTACGTCAGATACTTTGGAATTTATGGATTTAACCCCTTAAGGACAATGGGCAGTCCCTAAACCCTTTGAAAACAATGCATTTTGAGCCCGTACATGTACGGGCTTTGTCATTAAGGGGTTAATATACTACCCAATTAGTCCAGAATTCATGTAATAACCACAAAATTGTCTATCTACAGTTACTTATGTTCAACTAATAAAGTGTTACGTCCAAATGCTAATTCGTAAATTATTATTATCATCATCATACTTTGCCTATAAATCACAGATCTATCAATTATGTGTGTCATTCAATGAAATGTTATTGATGGAGTACTTTTGGTGCTAGTACTCTAAAATAAAAATCAGGATCTAGTCATTGGAAAACTGCAGAGCTTAAATTACATGACTGACCTAGAAACAACAAAAATTTTGTTTTGAAATTTTTTTTGTAACTTTTATTAACTCAAGGGCATTTTGATGCTGTGCATCACAGTATTGTTTCACATATTGTACCAACAAGCCTAAGAGAAGCTATGACGCAATCAGTGGCAATCTGACACTAGATAGGTTAAGAGCTGCATGATCATTATATAAAGCAGCAGTCAGGTAAGTGATAGCTGCTGTAAGGCCCCACTGGTCTTTACTTTGAATGAGCCTGTCCTCCCCTGCACAGCTCCGTGGTCACGGTGTAGGCCGCACTGATACCGGAGGGAGTGCTTGTATGCTAGGGCCCAAAGAAATACCTTCATGGGGTCCAATTTTTTTCAATATTAAATATATTGGCAACAGGGTCTTATATACCGTATTTGCTCGATTATAAGACGAGGTTTTTTCCAGAGCAAATGCTCTGAAAAATACCCCTCGTCTT
>NC_071094.1:18948425-18985925 GCF_027358695.1 Spea bombifrons
TTCCCGGGCGTCGGGCGCTAGACCCCGAATATAGGCCGCACCCCCACTTTAAAGACTTAAAGTGGGGGAAAAAAGTGCGGCCTATATTCGAGCCACTACGCTATATATATATATATATATACACACACACATATATATATATATATACACATATATGTATATATACACACACACACACACAAACATATATACATATATATATATATATATATATGCATATATATATATATACATATATATAGTGTATATGTAGCGTTTTATAATTGTCCCCCACTTTGGTCCCTGTCCCCCCCCATGTGCCCCCCCTAAATATGAAAGCTGGAGACGCCACTGCTCGTTCCGTTGATGGAAGCCTCGGCCGGGTCCATCCTCCTCCTAGACGCGCATCCCCGCCGAGTTCAATGGATCTTGACAGGTCGCGCGTCTCAACGTCAAGAGAGCCGTGACATTTATCACATTTTTTTCTCCTCCCCCTAATTAGGTGGGTAGGAGGATCTGTTTTCATGGAGGGATATTTAAACCCTCATTTGGCACACAACCTTTTCCTGTAATAGTGCCTTTCTGTCTACACTAGCGTTTGGCTTGCTTTATCTTTCTGGTATTGATTCCGGCTTGTTCCTGACCTACGTTGTTTGCTGTCACGGACTGGGTCCAAGCTGGAGGCCGGAAGGACCCAGCGCGCCCGATGTAGTTTGCAGGAGTCACGATGCAGCAGTGGAGTCTAGGGCAGGGCCTGGTTGCTAGCACCTAGGTTAGTGCAGCCAAACACCAGCGCCCTGATATGGCAGCAGATGGAGTCCAGAACAAAAGGAATCCTGCAGGCACCCTGGAGCAGGCATGAAGCATAGCACACGGATCACGAGCAGGATGCTGCAGGCTGGGAGAATGAAGACTAAGCAAAGGGTTAATGTAGCAGACACATAACACAGCAAAGGAAAGGGAGACCAGGCAAGAAACATGATATAGGATATACATGAGAAGTGGCTAGAAACATGACATGAATAGCGTAAAGTATAAACAGGCACAAGACAAGGAATAAACATAACCTGACAAGACATACATGGTACAGGGCACAACAAAGGACAGGGAAGAAGGCAAGGAACACAGGGGAAGGAGTGAGGAGCCGGAACCCTCGGACGCTTCTTCCTTTAAGCAAGGATAGGAAATCTTAACTGGGACATGGGGAGAGGAGAGAGGAACCGGAATCCTCAGATGATTCAAGGAAGAAGGGCAAAGGTACATAAAAGACAGACAAACAAGAATACAGAAACTAGCCTAGGACTACATGATAACTATTGGAGATTCCGTCACATGATATGGCCATAGTATGCTTAGCCCACCACTACGCCAAAGTACTCCAATGACGGTGGGTCCTAACGCTAATCCCTGCTGACAAAGATGCAAAACAAACCACACATGTAAACCAAACACACAGCACTGAGACATACCTTAGACTGCAGACTGCAGACTGAGACAAACAGAACACACAGGTGGGGCACACCTAATAAAGGAAGCAGAGCTGAAGCAAAGAGCCGGAGCAGAAGCAAGGAATGGAAAATAGAACAAAGCAAAAGGAAATCCAGGAATGGATCAAAGCAAAGCAGAGAAACTACAGCAGGACAGATATGCAGCTCCGCAGCCTGGGCAGAACGTAACATTTGCTGCCTGCCCTGACCTTTGCTCGTGACCCCCGACTACTCTATTGTAGGATGTCCAACCGACAAGATAGACAACATCAAGTCCTAGCCGCTCATGCATTCCAGCTCAAATCCTTTTTTTTCTTTTTTAAATATCAAAATTTTATTGATTTTTCAAACACACAAAACAATTTTTACATATAAAAAGTAAAGGTGGGAAGAAAAAAAAAAAGGGAAAAAGTGTTGTCAACCTTCAGGTGTTCATGTTGTCGATGTGAAGAGATGAGAGTCTAGCATCCTTAGGGGTCGGTGCGTGTAGTAGTAGACATGGACCATTCTCGAGCCAGCCGTTTAGGCGAGGAGGCAGTAGAGCGAGATGGGAGGTTCGGTTGCAGCATGTCCAAGCCCCAGTCTGCCAGCAATGTTAGTTTAGGGATGGTAAAGATCGGCATCATGGGCCACGTCTGGCTTCTCCCCGTGGCTGTCAACATCCGCTATACAGTGTTTTAGGGCTGCAACTAACGATTATTTTCATAATCGATTAGTTGGCCGATTATTTTGTCGATTAATCGATTAATCGGACAAAAAAATGAATGTAAAATTTTCATTTATTTAAAATAATTTAATAAACAAATGATGTTAAATACAAACAGCAGAATAAAAAAAACTTTGATAAAATGCATTTCTTGTCTTTATTTCCCAACCAGCCCCCCCAATTTATGCACATTTGAGCCCAGGCTTGCCACGCTGCCTCCCAGACATGCCACGCTGCCTCCCAGACATGCCACGCTGCCTCCCACATATGCCACTCCACGCTGCCTCCCACATATGCCACTCCACGCTGCCTCCCACATATGCCACTCCACGCTGCCTCCCACATATGCCACTCCACGCTGCCTCCCACATATGCCACTCCACGCTGCCTCCCACATATACCACTCCACGCTGCCTCCCACATATACCACTCCACCCCCACATATGCCACTGTGCCTGATACACCACTCCGTCCTTCCCAGACATGCCACACTGCCCTCCCCATATATGCCTTATATAATGTATATGCCTTATACCCCCAGATATGTCACTCCGTCCTCCCCAGATATGCCTTATACCCCCCAGATATCTCATAGTCCCCTCATAGAGTCACAGACCCGTTCACAACACACTGACACCATACTTTTATAAATAAGTACTGGGTTAATCTTCACTGCCCCCAGGATTTAGATTCCCTTTAGTCTGCCCCCCTTTATCTCTAACTGCACCTTAAGTTAACTTTATTAAATTAACCCTCAGTCCTCATCATTAAATTAACCCTAAACACCCCATTAACCATAACTACCCCTAAATTAACTCTAAATACCCCATCAAAACAACTACCCTAAATTAACCCTAAACACCCCATTAACCATAACTGCCCCTAAATTAACCCTAAACACCCCATTAACCACAGCATCCCCTAAATTAACCCTAAAGACCCTGTCAACCACAAGAGCCCCTACATTAACCCTAAACACACCATTAACCACAACTGCCTCAAATTAACCCCAAACACCCCATTAACCACAGCTGCTCCTAAATTAACCCTAAACACCCCATTAACCATAGCTGCCCCTAAATTAAGCCTAAACACCCTATTAACCATAACTGTCCCTAAACACCCCATTAACCATAACTGCCCCTAAATTAACCCTAAACACCCCATTAACCATAACTGCCCCTTAATTAACCCCCACCTCCCCTAACTTTCAGTAGCCCAAATATTAATCTTATACTTACAGTTAGATGAGTGTCACAGCCATGTGGTTCTGGCCTTCTGGGAGAAGGAAGGGGGCGGGGCCAGTTGTCACAGTGATTACAGGGAGGGACTGGTAAGTAGGAGCTGCTGCTGTGAGTCAGACTAAACGGATTATATAATGAGGGAGATTTTTCAGAGCGTTTGCTCTGAAAAAAACCTCATTTTATAATCGATAATAATCGATTCAACTAATCAATAATGAAATTCGTTGGCAACGAATTTCATTATCGATTATTATCGATTTTATCGATTAGTTGTTGCAGCCCTACAGTGTTTTAAACGTTTAGGAGGCGATCAACGATCACCTCCTAAACTTCAATTGTGTTGCTCAAATGCCTCGATCAAGAGGCATTCAGCAACACAGAACACTCACCCCAGGTGATTTCAATTGTATAATGGATCCGAATCTGGACAAAAAGATTCCCAATGATGGCCCGATAGATAAAAACTTAATTAAACAAGCCAAAATAACTATTTTTCATCCCTCTGTAAGAGATTATTCCCATCTATCCCGAGTACACAGTTCTTACTCCAGGCTCGACCTATGCTTGGACTGTGCAACCACGATTAAGAGTGAAGAAATCAATTTTAATAGAGAATACATGGTCGGACCATAGTTTCAATGTTTTAGACATTGGCAACAGTTAAATGACTTCATACAAAGAAATAAAGAAAATAGAGATTATTTATTAAAAATGTCAGATTTCTTTTTTAAGGAAAATATGACTCCTGAACTAGACCCGGCTACAATTTGGCTATCATATAAAGCAGTAATGAGAGGCTATATAATTAAAATAAGTAAACAAGACAAAAAAATAAGGACCCAGATTTGGCTGATTTATATATGAAATATTTTAAATTGACTTCTAACAATAAAACCACTCCCAAAGAAGATAATCTAGTTGTAATCAAGAAGCTGAAACAAAAAATAAATACTAAATTAGAAGACAGGATCAAAAAAGCTATTGATAATTTAAAACTAAAGAGCTATTACAAGGGGAATAAAGCAGATAAAATCCTGACCAATAAAATTAAAAATAAAAGATCAGCGAGTAGAATATCTAAAATCATGGAAGGGGATAAAATATTTTTAACCCAGGAGGATATTGGTCAGGCATTTAACCATTATTATAGTGATCTTTACAATTTAACACAATAGAAATAGATGATTATCTGAAATAAATAAAATTCCCAAAAATAACAGATTTTCAAAGAGACGGTATAAATCAACGAATAACTATGAAAGAGCTGATAAAAGCAATAAATCATTTAGAAAACCAAAAAACTCCTGGTCCGGATGGATTCGGTAATAACGTTTATAAAATCTTTCATGCCTTTTGTCTAGCTTTAATGAAATAGCATTAAGTTCTAAAACTCCTGCCGAATTTCTATATGCCAATATTTTACCGATTTTAAAACCTGAAAAAGATCCTACTAATATAAGAAACTACAGACTAGGGCTGAAACAACTAATTGATAAAATCGATAATAATCGATAATTAAAATCGTTGACAACGATTTTCATTATCGATTAGTCGAATCGATTTTTATCTATTATAAAAAGAGGTTTTTTTCCAGAGCAAATGCTCTGAAAAACTCCTCCCCTTATATAATCCGACCTCAAACAGAGATCGGATTATAACACTAGAATCCAGATCCCCCGCAACGCTGCAGGGGACCTGGATTCCCCTCACTGTCGGCCGGTGGGTTTCCGTGGGCACAGACAACTTCCGTCTCTCCTCTCCGCTTCCATACACCCCTCTGACTCCTCTGGGAGGGGGGAGGAGGCAGAGTGGAGTATGGGAGGAGGCAGAGTGGTGTATGGGAGGGGGGAGGAGGCAGAGTGGTGTATGGGAGGGGGGAGGAGGCAGAGTGGAGTATGGGAGGGGGGAGGCAGAGTGGAGTATGGGAGGGGGGAGGAGGCAGAGTGGTGTATGGGAGGGGGAGGAGGCAGAGTGGTGTATGGGAGGGGGAGGAGGCAGAGTGTTGTATGGGAGGGGGGAGGAGGCAGAGTGGTGTATGGGAGGGGGAGGAGGCAGAGTGGTGTATGGGAGGGGGGAGGAGGCAGAGTGGTGTATGGGAGGGGGGAGGAGGCAGAGTGGTGTATGGGTGAGTTATAGTGGTGTATCAGGGGTATAATGAATTTCAGGGAGGCATATCTGGGGGAGTTAGAGTGGTGTATAGGGGGAGGTAGAGTGGTGTATGGGGGGTATAATGAATTTCAGAGTGGCATATCTGGGGGAGGCAGAGTGGTGAATCAGGGAGTATAATGAATTTCAGGGTGGTGCAGGGCATTTATGGGGGGCGGAGTGGCATATCAGGGTGCACAGTGGCATATAGGGAGGTATAAGGCATAAATGGGGCAAGTGGCATATTGGAAGTCATAAGGCATATAGGGGGTATAAGGCATTTCGATATTAGGCATATCAGGGGGGCATAAGACATATCTGGGGGTAAAAGGTATATCAGGGGGCTCAGTTGCATATCATTGGCATATAAGGAGTATAAGGCATATCGGGGGCACAGTGGCATATCAGGGGGCACAGTGGAATCTCTGGCATATAGGAAGTATAAGGCATATATGGGGGCAGAGTGGCAAGCTGGGGGGGTCAGATGTGCATAACTGGAAGCAGTTTGGTAAATAAAAGAAAAAATATACAAGGCTTTTTTTCTCATAGTTTTTATTAAATATGAAAAATAGTTAACATATGAATTAATATTTACTAATAACTTTGTATTAAAACCTAGTTTGAGAAACACTGTGTTTGGGTTCTTGTGGCTTTTATTATTATGTCAGTAAAATAAGAAGGTGAATAAAGAGAAAGAGGCCATTGCAATAAAGAGATGAAAGTGTAAATTGTACGCATTTTTTATCCGATTAATCGAAAAAATAATCGGCCAACTAATCGATTATTAAAATTATCGTTAGTTGCAGCCCTACTACAGTCTGATCTCTCTAATCAACGTAGATGTAAAACTATAAGCAACTACACTGCTCAAAATAATAAAGGGAACACTTAAACAACACAATGTAACTCGGCGTCAATCACACTTCTGTGAAATCACACTGCCCACTCAGGAAGCAACACTGATGGACAATCAATTTCACATGCTGTTGTGCAAATGGAACAGACAACAGGTGGAAATTATAGGCAATTAGCAAGACACCCCCAATAAAGGAGTGGTTCTGCAGGTGGTGACCACAGACCACTTCTCAGTTCCTATGCTTCCTGGCTGATGTTTTGGTCACTTTTGAATGCTGGCGGTGTTTTCACTCTAGTGGTAGCATGAGACAGAGTCTACAACCCACACAAGTGGCTCAGGTAGTGCAGCTCATCCAGGATGGCACATGACAATGCGAGCTGTGGCAAGAAGGTTTGCTGTGTCTGTCAGCGTAGTGTCCAGAGCATGGAGGCGCTACCAGGAGACAGGCCAGTACATCAGGAGACGTGGAGGAGGCTGTAGGGGGGCAACAACCCAGCAGCAGGACCGCTACCTCCGCCTTTGTGTAAGGAGGAGCAGGAGGAGCACTGCCAGAGCCCTGCAAAATGACCTCCAGCAGGCCACAAATGTGCATGTGTCCACTTAAACGGTCAGAAACAGACTCCATGAGGGTGATATGAGAGCCCGACGTCCAGAGGTGGGGGTTGTGCTTACAGCCCAACACTGTGCAGGACGTTTGGCATTTGCCAGAGAACACCAGGATTGGCATATTCGCCACTGGCACCCTGTGCTCTTCACAGATGAAAGCAGGTTCACACTGAGCACATGTGACAGACGTGACAGAGTCTGGAGACGGCGTGGAGAACGTTCTGCTGCCTGCAACATCCTCCAGCATGACCGGTTTGGCGGTGGGTCAGTAATGGTGTGGGGAGGCTTTTCTTTTGGGGGCCGCACAGCTCTCCATGTGCTTGCCAGAGGTAGCCTGACTGCCATTAGGTACCGAGATGAGATCCTCAGACCCCTTGTGAGACCATATGCTGGTGCGGTTGGCCCTGGGTTCCTCCTAATGCAAGACAATGCTAGACCTCATGTGGCTGGAGTGTGTACAGACTGCCCTGCAACCATACAAGAAGAATGTTTGATATCCTAGAACAAGTAGAGAATTCTGGGAAACCCTTACTAACTATCTCTAGACGCCGAAAAGGTGCGTTGGTTGGGGATATCTAAATAAGACATTAAAAGCTTTTGGAATTAAAGGTTTGTTTTATGAGGCAAGCATAAATTCATCTCCTATGGCTAGAACTATTGGTCCAAATATTTGCTCAATTTAACAAACGGTACAAGACAAGGATGCCCATTATGCCCTCTCCTTTACTTAATTTCAATAGAACCTCTGGCATTAAGAATAAGAAATTACACCCTTATAAAAGGTTTTCCAACTAGTAAAGGAGAATTAAAAATGTCTCTGTACGCAGATGATACTCTAGTTACTCTTACCCAGCCCCTCACTTCTTTACATCATTTAATGAACAAAATTAATAGATATAGTTTAATCTCAAATTATAAATTAAATGAGAATAAAACAACTGCTCAAATAATTGCTCCAGATTTACGGAATACTCTGGAAAATCATTATTATTTTAATTGGACTAGCAAAGAGTTCAGTTATTTGGGCATACAGATATGCAATCTACTTGATTGAAAAATCAAGTAGAGATAAATTTTACGAGCCTATATGGACAGTCAAACAAGTTATTAAGGGAATGGAGATATCTAGAAATATCATGGTGGGGAAGGGTTAATACAATAAATTCTTATATAATGCCAAAATGGGCACATCTTTTTAAAATGCTACCATTTAAAATTCCAAGACCCTGGTTACAGATGATCCAATCATTATTTGATGCATATATTTGGAGAGGGAAAAGACCAAGAACAGCCAAGTCAACTCTTTGCAGGAAAATTAAGCAGGGCGGACTGAATTATTCTAATATATATTGGTTATACCAAGCTAATATAGTTGCACATGTAAGTTACTTACAAATAGAACAAATTAAAGATGACCTATGGTATATTATTGAATCGGACGCCATCTCTATGTCAGGAACTTGGTCCATTGGGACCCAGAGCGCCCAAAGATTGTGTTCAGGAGTTTTTGCGCAGTAGCTGAGTTGGACACGGCCTTATGCAGGGCGACTGCACTCACACGGGTGAGCATCTAGGGTTATGCAGCCTGGGGCAGGCATGAGACATAGCACTAGAATCATGTGCAGGATGCTGCAGGCTGGGAGTACGGACGCTAAGCAGAGTATCAACAGAAACGTAGCAAGCAAGGAGGACAGAGCAAGGAACAGGGAGACCGAGCAAGAAACATAACAAGCAAGGCACAGGGAACAAGACAAGGAACACAGGGGATGGAGTGAGGAGCCAGAATCCTCTGATGCTTCTCCTTTAAGCAAGGATAGGACATCTTAACTGGCACATGGGGAGAGGAGAGAGGTACTGAAATCCTCAGATGATTCAGGGAAAGGAGGGCAAAGGTACATAAGAGACAAACATGAATACAGGAACTAGCCTAGGACTATGTGATGAGAATTGGAGATTCCGTCACATCATATGGCCATTGTATGCTTAGCCCACCACTACGCCAAAGTACTCCAATATTTGGTGGGTCCTAACGCTAAACCCTGCTTGCTGAATTACTAATAAAGTAACCATTGAATCCAAACACAGAACCGAGAAGGACATACCTTTAGACTGCAGACTGAGACAAACATAACACACGGGTGTGGCACACCTTATAAAGGAAACAATAGCTGAAGCAAAGAGCAGAACTAGAATCCAGGAATCAGAGGTTCAGGACAGAGCATACGGAAATCCAGGAATGGATTACAGCTAAACATGGGAACTGAGGCAAGGCAGGGAAAAACAGAGATATAATAATCACCAAAAACGAACAAACTACCAAAAATCATAGCGATACGTGCACTGTTATCACCGCCATCATTCATCAGGTGTGTATATACCCAGCCCTATGGCTGAGGTACGTGTGATTTGATGAGGCATGTGTCAATCTGACATGTGTCACTTTTATTGGCTGCTCAGATATATAAATAGGTATACCAGTTACGCTGTTAGCCACACCCCCTGACAAAGCTCATTGCAGCGAAACGTACGTTGGGGTTGGTACGTTTGGACTTGGCTCCATTTACCACCAGGCTTTTTTTCTTTTTTCAGACTTGCTTCTAGATTGGGTTATTTACTTTTGAGCACTGATGTACCATTTCTCTATGTTATTTCATTTGTTCCTTTTTACTTTATTGTTGTGGTCATCCTTGTGTTTCTTATTTGTGCCTTTATATACAAACGCATTTCCATCCTAGTTCCTGTAGTCCTGTGCCCTTGTTCATAGGTACCTTCCTATTTGTGTCTTGGTGCCGAGATGCTTTTTTATTATATATATTTTTTATATGTATTTAACTCATATTGTCTAATAAAGATTTACTTTGTATATACCTTTTTTCCTTACGTGCTCTCCTTACATTAGGTTTTGGTGTTTATAAAAACAGAGGATATGCAGCTCCACAGCCTGGATGGACCCTAACACTCTAAAAAAGATCTAGAATACCTACTATGGTTGAATAGTGTAACATTTAACACCAACTTAACTTACAATCAATGACTTTAGTTTAAACTACCGTATTTGCTCGATTATAAGACAAGGTTTTTTCAGAGCAAATGCTCTGAAAAATACCCCTTGTCTTCTAATCGGCGTCGTCTTCTAATCAGACCTCAAATAGAGGTCTGATTATGAGACTAAGATCCAGATCCCCCGCACCGCTGCAGGGAACCTGGATCCTCCTGTCTCCCCCCCTATTTAACACCCCCCCACACACACTTACCGGTGCTTCCTGCTGTATTGCCGGGGCAGCGGGTTGACGTCTACGCGATCCACGTAGACAACGTCCGCTGCAGCCGGAAGGAGGTGTGGCTAGCAGCGGGGGTTGTCTGCGTCCATCGCGCAGACCTTCCCCGACTGTCAGAGATCAGAGTTCCCCGCACCGGTGCCGCACAGGTGCGGGGAACTCTGATCTCTGACAGGCGGGGAAGGTATGCGCGACGGACGCAGACAAACCCCCGCTGCCAACTCCACCTCCTTCTGGCTGCAGCGGAAGGAGACGTCAACCCGCTGCCCCGACAATACAGCAGGAAATTGGAAGCACCGGTAAGTGTGTGTGTGTGTTAAATGGGGGCATAGGGAATTTCTGGAATGCCTTATACCCCTATATGCCACTCTGGCACTTAGGGGGTTAAATGGCATATTATGGGGCAGAGTGGCATATAGGGAGGTATAAGGCATTTCGGGAGGCAGAGTGGCGTTAAGGGGCATTTAATAGAGCACTCTGCCTCCTGAAATGCCTTATACCTCCCTATATGCCACTGTGCCCCATAATATGCCTTTTAACCCCCTAAATGCAAGAGTGGCATATAGGGGTATAAGGCATTTCTGGAGGCAGAGTGCTCTATACAATGCCTTTTAACTCCCTTAATGCCACTCTGCCTCCTGGAATGCCTTATACCTCCCTATATGCCACTCTGCCCCATAATATGCCTTTTAACCCCCTAAATGGGGGACAGGTTGGAAAATACAAGGAAATAAAAACAAAAAAAATATTTTTCTCAATCATAGCTTTTATTAAAAAAAATAGTTTACATGAATTAACATTTACTGGTAAACCTTTTTTCCTTTAGGGTCGTCTTATATTCAGGCTTTTTCTTTTTTTCCTAAGTTAATATTCAGATTTTGGGGGGTCGTCTTATAATCGAGCAAATACGGTATATCAGAATTAGAGCTGCAACAACTAATGAATAAAATCGATAATCGATAATGAAAATCGTTGCCAACAAATTTCATTATCGATTAGTTGAATCGATTATTATCTACTATAAAATGAGGGTTTTTTTCAGAGCAAATGCTCCGTTTCAGTGTGACTCACAGCAGCAGTTACTACTTACAGTCTGTGAAGAACCCTGTCTGATCTTCACTGTTATTATTATTATTATATTTATGTGTACCCTGTTTGAATGTGGCTGCAGCTCCAGCCTTCAAAGAGATGATCCTATAATATGGCTGGGGCTCTTAATCAGCCAGCACAGCCCTGTCTGCCCAGACGGCACGCGCACTACAGGGGGGATAACACAGGTGGGGGAAACCCATTGTATCCCTTAATCCCCTCACCTGATACATCCCCTGCATACCGATGGGATTTGTGAGGGGATGTGGATGATGGCATTTGTGATGGGATGTGGCTGATGGGATTGGGGGTTGGGTTCGGTGCACAGTGAATGGAGATTGTATATAAATTCTGTGTGTTTGTAATAAAGAGAGTTCTGTTTTTAACCTCAAAGCATGAAGTCCTGTCTCATGATTGAGGGAAGTGCTGGTCTGTGACTGCTTCCTTCGGACAGCCACAGCGTGTCCGCTTACTGGGAGAGGGAAGGAGCTGACAGGCGGATGTGTCCAGTCTGGGGCACAGGACGATCCGTCACACAGTCCCTCCCTGCAGTCACTGCCGATTGGCCCCACCCATTCTCTCTGTCCCTCCCTGCAGTCACACTGAAGATTGGCAGCGCCCATTTCCTATAGTGTCCACATGGCTGTGACACTCATCTGAGTATAAAATTAATATTTGGGTTGCTGAAAGTTAGGGGAGGTGTGGGTTAATTTAGGGGCAGTTATGGTTGGTGGGGTGTTTAGGGTTAATTTCAGGGCAGTTATGGTTGATGGGGTCTTTAGGGTTAATTTCGGGGCAGTTATGGTTGATGGGGTGTTTAGGGTTAATTTAGGGGCAGTTATGGGCAGTCCTGAAATCAGGACACCTGAATTGATAAACTAGGAGGAGATTTTCCATCACTTAATTTTCCATCACCTAATTTTGTGAGGTTTCAGAGAGACAATTTATAAAAAATTAGGTGTTTTTTTCTAATTTTCACTAGTTTTTACTAAATTATGGTATCAAAAGAAAGCTCTATCTCTCCTTGAAAAAAACAATATATAGTTTACATGGGTACACAATTCACAGGAAAAGAGAATAATTGCTGAACCGACATAGCGCAAAAATGGCAAAATTGCTCTGGGACTTGAGGTACAAAAAACCCCTGGGATTGAAGGGGTTAAACTAACAAAGTTTTATTTTCAACAATAAAAATAATAGATCTTAAATTTATACGTAAAAAGGACTAGAACCAAACATCATGGGCATTTAAGTTATGCAGATAATTTTATATATTCTTATGTGACACACCAAATTTTCTATATTATATATTAGTGTTTTTCACTTGGCTTTTTGTGGCCATGAACATGCCTTGTATTTGTCACTGGTTTCTCATGAACCCCCCCCTTTATATTTTTGCCCCTTGTGTATTAATGCCCCAGCCAGGCCTCCCTTTAGTGTTGATCAATGTGGTTGGCCCCACAACCTTGTGTATTGCCCCCCTTTGTGCATTTATGCCACCACACCCATTGATTTGTGTTACCCCCAGCCAATCCTCCTCCCTTGTGTATTGATGTCCCCCCTTTAGTATTAATTTATGTGATGCCCAACCACCCTTTTGTCTATTGATGCCCCCACTGCCATGTGTATCAGCCCCAGCCACACACACCCCTGTTTATATTGATTTTGTCATTTCAAAACACAGCCTTCCCCCTTTTGTATTATTTAGGTTTTACTGATGTCCCAAGGGAATCCCCCCTCTCCCTCAAACCCCCTTTTTTTTTTTTTTAAATACTTCATACTAGATTTTCGCTTTTCTTTTTTTCCCTGCTCTTCTCCGACGTGACGATCCTCTCCCCGTCTCGTCTTGAAAGGAGCTGGACAATGAGCCTCACTGAGGCATGGCCACTTAGCAGCACAGTGTGTGCAAGCCACCGAACGCCTAAAAAAATTAACCTGCTCACACAGGCCGCACGTTGGACGCCCCTGACCTAGGCTTACTGGACCAAAGTTAACTAACAAAGTGACATTTTAATTTTACAGATTATATTTTATATTCCAAAAACACAGTGTGTTTCTATAAACTATGTATATATACAGTATGTGACATTAACAAAGGCAGTGGTATATCTGTGAATTGAAACATAAAAACCTATTAAGTGCATGTTACTTACCCCCAAGTCCAGGCCTTAGTCGGTTATCATATCCATCTAACAGTCTGTCCAGGATCCTGGTGAATATCGTAATATTGTCCTTGCTGTAATCAAGCACTTCAGGGGCATGTTTTGGTGACAGGCTGAAGAATAAATAATTATGAAAATATTAAACTCATAGCAATAGTTCCTTCACATTTCTCTTTCATTATTATAGTTGTAAAACAAATCTTCAAATGTTGGGGTGCAAATACATGTGAGAAAAAACAAATACCGTATTTGCTCGATTATAAGACGACCCTGATTATAAGACGACCCCCCAAATCTGAATATTAATTTAGGAAAAAAAGAAAAAGCCTGAATATAAGACGACCCTATAGGAAAAAAGTTTTACCAGTAAATGTTAATTCATCTAAACTATTTTTTTTTAATAAAAGCTATGATTGAGAAAAATATTTTGGTTTTATTTCCTTCTATTTTCCAACCTGCCCCCCAGTTATGCACATCTGCCCCAGAAATGCCTTATACCCCCTATATGCCACTGTGCCCCATGATATGCCTTTTAACCCTATATGCCACTGTGCCCCATGATATGCCTTTTGACCCCCTATGTGCCACTCTGCCTCCAGAAATGCCTTATACCCCTATATGCCACTCTGGCATTTAGAGGGTTAAAAGGCATATTATGGGGAAGAGTGGCATATAGGGAGGTTTAAGGCATTCAGGAGGCAGAGTGGCATATAGAGGGTTAAAAAGGCATTTTTACCGGTGCTTTTGACTTCCCTGTCATGTAGCCGGGGCAGCGTGTAGATCCCACGCACTTACGCTGCAGCCGGAACGAGGGGTGGCTAGCAGCGGAAGTTGTCTACGCGAATCGCCCCAGCTACACACCAGGGACTCAGAAGTACTGGTAAGTGGGGTGGGGGGGGTGAGACAGGAGGATCCAGGTCCCCTGCAGCTGCGGGGGATCTGGATCTTAGTCGTCTCATAGTCAGACCTATTTGAGGTCTGATTATAAGACGACCCCGATTATAAGATGATGGGTATTTTTCAGAGCATTTGGTCTGAAAAAAACCTCGTCATATAATCGAGCAAATACGCTAATTCAGTACTGAAACAGCAAAAAAATGTATAAGTGGGACTCCCAGGATAAATTGGCTCATCAAAAGATATTTCTTACCATCTGTTGCATTTTTAAGCAGTGGCAATGAAAAGATAAGTGATCATCTTTATCCCTACAGGTGTGTACCTTTTGAATGCTAAGTAGGTAGACAATTTTTACTCTCCACCCTTCTAGCACCCTATGAGTGGTTGGATTGATCTCATCTCCCCTACCTGGGATTGTTATAGGTGGTGGAGTTAGGTAGGGATTTGTTTTAATTATCTTTACTTTCTCTTTCGGAAAGAGTGGGTGGAGAAAGATACACAGCATGTGAAAATTGGTAGCGGTTCCACCAAAATGCCATGCTTAGGAAGGCCAATTCCAGCAGACTAAGGAATTGTTGAGAGGATGAATTGCTCTCAGGAAATAAAATATCTCTTAAAATGCACTAACAAACACAGAAACATAAAAGAAGCAAACTAAAACCAATGTGGCTTAACATGTGGAGCTTTGCTCCTGGTCGATTCTCGGAGTTTCAATAGTTCAACATTATATGTGCCATCTCTCTCACACATATACACAACTATGCAAACTAGCAAACAAACGGACAAAAAAATGTCTATGCGATAAAATTATACGCTTACAAGCTGATAAGATCAGACCAAATAAATTATTTACATCAGGCAACTTTTGAATCAATATTGGGTTGACATGAATGCAAACACTGAAACAGAAAGACGCTCTTTTATTAAGAACAATCAAAAGAAGCTGCAAACAGAAAATTACATACATCTAAATGTTCAAAGACAGGCAAAGTTCATATTTAAAATAGGTTAAATTGTAATTCTTCGATCATCGTTTACTGGAGGTCCAACATATCACACGATGGCTATTGATGCAGAGTGCGGGAGTACGACATCGTATCCCTGCGCTCGGCAACCTTGTGCGCAGTAAAGCGATGTCTGAAGTGACAGACCTTGCGCTCCCTAATGTTGAGCCGACTAGAGGGAGATTATGATCTCCCAACCAGTCCTGCAGGCTGCAGCTGCTGTATCAGTGGACACAAGATGCCATGACTTATGTGAGGAAGTATGGTTGCCCTGATCTTTTCATAACCTTCACATGTAAGCCTAAATGGGCTGAAGTAACCAACAGAAAATTTTGCTCCAAATGAAATTGACTCCTTCATAAGTGCTGAACTGTCAGGTCTGACCTCTGGCCCAGCAGAAAAATGCAGGAAAATGTTCAAAACCTTATCCTTGGCCATTTACAAAAGAGACCAGAAGAGGATAGCTACTCCACGTACAGACACCAGAAGATGGAGGGCTTTCTGTAGAAATCAGATCTGATGGGGGGTTGTTACTGTTGACAACAGGTGCGTTTTGGCCTATTGTCTATTATTGTAATTGACCTTCAATGCACATACATGCAGTGGCGTCTCCAGTTTTTCTATTTAGGGGGGCATATGGGGGGACAGGGACCAAAATAGGGGAGGGGCAATTATAAAATTCTACATATACACTATATATATATATATATATATATATATATATATATACTCCCATCCTCAAGAAACCCTGCTTTGATCCAAATTCCCCTGCTAACTACCGCCCCATATCACTACTTCCAGTAACATCCAAACTCTTAGAAAAACTAATCTACGACCGTCTAACCCACTTTCTGTCCTCAAACGTACGTATACAGACTGATGATCACTAGATCCCAAACTTTCACCTACAGCAATATCCCATAACAAACTTCCTTTTGTGAACACTAAATCTAATATGGCCTCCTTATGAGCTGGCTCCTTAACTACTTGTTTTAAAGACAATCCCACTGGGGAATATAGAATATCTGTATTCCTGGCACAACCAGTTACTTTGGTTTTCTAGTTCACATCAGAAAGATTAAATTCACCCATGGTTATATGACAACTTCAGTGTCATTTTAGCTATTTCCTCAATTAGTAGATTATGTAACTCTTCTACATATTCAGAGGTTCTATAAATCACACCTACATGAATTACTGTACTTTTTACCAAAATGTAATGTAACCCAAACTGACTATGTTCTCTTTGGTAACTGTTTTTTTTTTTGTTTGTTTGTTTGTTTTAGATTTTATGTTATCTTTCACATATGGTGCCTTCCCTGTCTTTTTAGTAAGAAATTTGAGAGATACAGAGAAAGATATATGCGAGAGATAATGAGGCGGGGAAGGGGAATAGATAGAGGGAAGGAGAATATAATGAGAATAATAGTGAGAAGCCACCAAACACGTTGCACCCATCCTGTTTTATCTTAATATAATACACATTTTGATTAAACATGGGTGGGTGGCAAGGTCTTTGAAGGCTTCTCAGATGGAACCTATGTGCTGCTGCCACTGACATTTCTTTCTTGAAATATGAGAAAAGAAAGGTTAAAAGTATTGCACATTATTCTTCAAATTGCTGCATTTATTTCTGGTCGAACACCAAACTACACCTCATTAGGTGTAGGCACCAACATGCAGTGGCACTAAGGTTAAGTTAAATACATAAATTAAAATAGTTTGACAGGGTCCCCTGCAGAAAACCCATTGTGGCTCTGATCTTGCAACCCATTTTTTACATCCAGATGTAAATGATGTAAGCCTTACTGGTCTGTAATTGCCCAAGTCTACCCTGCTACCTTTTTTTGTGAAGTGGTACCAAAATTGCCAAATTCTAATCCTCTGGAACTGCCCCTGCCAATAACAGCTAGTTAAGTAAGTCTGCTAACGGTTTTGCCGGGAAACTCTGAAATAACTTTGGGCGTATCCCATCAGGTCCCAAGGACTTGTCTGTTTTTACTATGGAGAGTTCAATTAGAACCTCTCTAAAGCACACGCTCTACATTTTTTCTTCTTTCTAACTAAGGTCCCTTTGCTTCATCTTCCTTCGCGAAAAACCGACCTGAGATATTTATTGAGGCAGTGGATCTTTGGCATTTTTTATTTGTATTTTATTTGTCTTTAACTCTTTCATGTTTCAAATCCTGTACATGTACAGGCTCAAGATGCAATGCATTTGTGACAATGCGCTGCTTGAAAATTGTAGTAAATGCTGCAAACGGTGGCTTCACAGCATCCACAAAAGCCCTAGTGAGGCTAGAAAAAGGATACTGTGGAGAAAAGCCCTCTTCCCCAAAAAATTGGCCAAACTGATCAACAAAGATGAATGCGTGCACTGAAAAAGCTACCAGCATCTGAAAAACCCTGGGGTGTCTATTTTTCAAAAATATGTGACTTGATGGGGTAAGTTCAATTAGCCGGCTTCAGAGATCTCCTGAATAGGACATGGGGCAGAATTTTCAACATGTCAAAATTCCAATTTGAAAAATGCAAAAGTGTACCCCAAACCTCGTCACTTTTAAGGATATGTCAATGTCTTTCTAAAATGTTCTTAATTTTGTTTTATACAATATCCCAATAACAACCATTTTAACTTAAAGTTTACTTCCAATATCCAGACTGAACAAATAGAATTTTAAGGGACAAAAACAGGTCTAACATATGAGATCAAACGTTTTATAAACTGCACTTCCAAAAATGTAGTTTATCTATTGGAATGCAAATGCGGTCTACAATACGTAGGAAGGACGATTAGACCTATGAAAGAAAGGATACTAGAACACCTGGGAAATATCAGGCATAAGAACGTGAAACATAGTGTCCCAAGACATTGCAATACATGCCCCATTTTTTCTTTCAAAACCATAAAAATTATAGGCATAGACTGGGTCCCTTCAAATTGGAGGGGTGGTGATTATGTGGAGAATCTGTCCACATGAGACAGAATGGATATTTAAATTTAAAACTATTAAAAAAGGGGGTCTCAATATGGAACTAGACATACTAGCCTTCATTTGATGAACAAGGTCCCTCATATAGCCCATCCTTCAAATAGGTCCATATGGTTGACACTAGCCTTTTACTTACCTTTAAAATGATCTTTATTTATATTCAAAGATTTGGAGTTCTTATCCCATAATTCATTAATGCTTATAATAATACCGTACTTACCTTGAGAGGCATCCACATACGAACAAGAATACACGTAAAAAATACACAACAACAACATTAGGAGAGTAAACATTTATTATTTAAGAAGGAACATTCGTTATCTCTTTCATAATAATTTACTTTCTTATTGTTTTTTTACCTGTTCTCATCCATCACTATTAAGATCTACAGGAATCATATAATAATTACTCCTTTAAGACATATGATCAATAGGCTGCCGGAAGAATACCGTTTAAAATTATGTCCTCCACATCTAACCTCTATCCTTTCCATAATTCTGCTTATACGTTGAAGCTCCACATGCCGGTGGAGCAGCGGTTTAGAATGAAGGAGACAGCAGTCCTTAACGCCGTGAGGAAGGGCAAAGCTGCACACCTTTGTGGGACGGCACGCAGAATGTAGAAGGCGGAACAGACAGCGTAGACGTTATCACGCCGGGAGGAGGAAGTAGAGGACAGAACACACACGTGAAAAAAAACGGAAGATGCGCCATACACATAAATGACGAGCGGATCATAAGACGGACAAACTCCTAAGGAAGCCACGGTGGCGAAACGCGTCAAGATACTAAGGAACTGTCTTTCCAGTAATTATTTATATTTTATACCAATTGATTTTATCTATTTTTTTACTTTTTCGGGACTTCAATACATACATTTTAAATAAATATTTATTGATACTCATGTATGTTGATTGTCCCTTATAAATTATTACATACTGGGCTTGGTCCCACAATAAATTTAGATATTTATTAACTCTTTGAAGAGAGGTTTCCAGTGGTTTGAGTGGTATAACAGGTCCTTCTACCAACCCCTTATTGTACCTGCACCCACCTATATATTTGGAGATATTGAGAAACACCAGAGGAACTAATCAAAAGATTCAGGTGAATCAGACCGTGGAGCTGCAGACTGACCCTGCAACAGACATCAAACGGAAATTATACCTGCATATCCACTGGATTTATTTACTGACTGAGCATATTCACTTAAGTGTAAGTGCATCTCACCTCCTTGAAATTACCACCCTATGGTTGTTTCTTGTGTGTTTCTTACATGCAAGCCACATACAGATCTTGAAGGTCCAGAACATCACAGACACATTGTGAGTGTAATGAGAGCTTTTTAAGATACAAGGTGTTACATTGATTTCTACAATATCAAGTTTCTATTTTGTTTTCTTATATATCTTTTTGGGTCCGATTTATACGAGCGCACTTAAGCGGAATCCATTTGTAAAATTTCAACAGTTGGAGAGTGTTGTTCAAGGTTGCAGCTGTATATCCGGCAAAAGGGAAGTACCCTATTTTTTCATATATCTTCTACACCATTCACAACTATACGAGCACTGGTTTTCACCTATATTTTGACATATCTCCTGCATTTGACCCGGCTTGTTTTGATTATCCTGTCCTCGCCTACTCCTG
The DNA here is from genome assembly GCF_027358695.1 of Spea bombifrons. NCBI lineage: Eukaryota > Metazoa > Chordata > Amphibia > Anura > Pelobatidae > Spea > Spea bombifrons. Next base: position 18,968,518 of record NC_071094.1, read on the forward strand.
ACCTCAGATCCGTGTAACGGCTACTCTTTTGCCAATTGCTACCTGTATCCTGCTCTGCTCCTGTAACCGGTGGATGATACCAAGTTCCTGCATTGCTGGTCCTCTAGCTGGGACACCAACAAACCCATGCATGGATGGTATCACTGTACTCAGAAGATGTTGCTGAACACATATTGGGGTGTTGTTTGGAAGTGACAGATACCAGGAGCTGTGTGTGTGTGTGTGTGTGTGTGTGTCAGAAAAAACAGAAAAATACTACCACAAACTTTTCACAGGCAGGTGGTAGTATTGGTGTATGAAAATAGTTAAAATACCCTGGGGTGGCTTGTTTCAAAAAATATATGGTTTGACAAGGTAAATTTGTCTGACTTCAAAGATTTAAAAATAGCACATGGGACAGTATGACTTGATTTGGAAAAAAAATGGTTTTGAAATAGCAAAACGCTACCTGTATGTATTGCCCTATAACTTGCAAAAACAAAAGAAAGAAAACTTCAAAACATTGGGTATTTCTAAACTCGGGGTGAATATTAGAATATATTTAGCATGTTTTTCAATGGAGTCCTCTTCCACTCCTCCATGACGACATCACGGAGCTGGTGGATGTTAGAGACCTTGCGCTCCCCCACCTTCTGTTTGAGGATGCCCCGCAGATGCTCAATAGGGTTTAGGTCTGGAGACATGCTTGGCTAGTCTATCACCTTTACCCTCAGCTTCTTTAGCAAGGCAGTGGTCGTCTTGGAGGTGTGTTTGGGGTTGTTATAATGTTGGAATACCACCCATGCTCTGCTTCAGTACACAGTACATGTTGGCATCCATGGTTCCCTCAATGAACTGTAGCTCCCCAGTACCAGCAGCACTCAGGTAGGCCCAGACCATGACACTCCCACCACAATGCTTGACTGTAGGCAAGACACACTTGTCTTTTTACTCCTCACCTGGTTGCCGCCACACACGCTTGACACCATCTGAACCAAATATGTTTATCTTGGTCTCATCGGACGAAAGGACATGGTTCCAGTAATGTTAGCCTGCAAGCAGATTGTTGAAGACATTCTTGTGCATCATCTTTAGAAGAGGCTTCCGTCTGGGACGATAGCTATGCAGACCAATTTGATGCAGTGTGTGGCGTATAGTCTGAGCACTGACAGGCTGACCCCCCCCACCCCTTCAACCTCTGCAGCAATGCTGGCAGCACTCATATGTCTATTTCCCAAAGACCAAAGAACCTCTGGATACGACACTGAGCACGTGCACTCAACTTCTTTGGTCGACCATGGTGAGGCCTGTTCTGAGTGGAACCTGTCCTGTGAAACCACTGAATGGTCTTGCCTACCATGCTGCTCAGTTTCAGGGTCTTGACAAACTTATTATAGCCTAGGCCATCTTTACGTAGAGCAACAATTCTTTTTTTTTCAGATCCTTGGAGAGTTCTTTGCCATAAGGTGCCATGTTGAACTTCCAGTGACCAGTATGAGAGAGTGTGAGAGCAATAACACCAATTTTAACACACCTGCTCCCCATTCACACCTGAGACCTTGTAACACTAACGAGGCACATGACACCGGGGAGGGGGCTAATTGGGCCCAATTTGGACATTTCCACTTAGGGGTGTACTCACTTTTGTTGCCAAGGTTTAGACATTAATGGCTGTGTGTTGAGTTATTTTGAGGGGACAGCAAATGTACACTGTTATACAGGATGTACAATCACTACTACTGCCTTTCTAAAATAGTTTTAGTGTGGTGCAGAATAACTTCTGTTTTTACATTAAACCACACTGATGATCGCTGGAGCCGAAACACTCTTCTACATTGACATCCAAAATCAAATTTGTAAATGTATGTTCTCAAATCTCACCCTTTGCCAGACGGCAGCAGACAGATCATCAGAATTCCTAGAGTAACCAAGGATATCAAAGGAGTGTCTTTTTTCCACTGTGCCATGATTAAAAGAGTTATACCTGCAAAACCTGTGGGAAAAGAAAAAAAACAAGACCACATTTAATATATGTTTTAAATGCATAGAGCGGTTTACTGTATAGTCCAAAATTCTATAATGACAAGCAGCACTGCTGTCATTTCCCAGCTCTAGTGGATTTGTGGCCCATTCCCCTTTCATTAGAGGTATCTGCATATTTAAAGTACATCAATTTCTAAAAATTAGTTTGTTAGGATCGATGGAGATTTAAATCAGCAACCCTGCATATGGTAGGTCAGGGCTTGACATATTTCTTTTGAATCTAGGAGCCAGCTAAAAAAAGTTAGGAGCCAGGAATTTTTGTTAAACCAAGTTTTATTTTCAACAACAAAAATTAATGATGTCCCAAGGGAGTCCCCCCCCCTCTCCCTTAAATATAGGTCCACTTTCCTCGAACGCCTATTTTTTTTTTTTTAATACTTACATTTTCGTTTTTCTTTTTTCCCCCCACTCTACTCCGACGTGAAGATCCTCTCCCCGTCACAAGGAACTCTTCTGTGAGCATACCCCCTTGAGCGTCACGTCTTGAAAGGGGCGGGCCTCACTGAGGCACTGCCACTCAGCAGCCCGGTGTGTGCAAGCCGACCGGCTAAAAAAAATTAAGTGGACCTGGTGGGCAGGTCCGTGGGCCAACAGTCCAAAGTTGAGGTGGTAAGACCGCCGTGTGTGCACGCCGGCCGCTTTAATTTTTTTAGGCGGACGGCTTGCTCACACCGTGCTGCACCATGAGCAGGGCACATTAAAGTCCGGCAGGCCGAATGTTGGACGCCCTGGTCAAGCCCTGGTATAAGGCATATCTGGGGGTATAATGCATATCTGGGGATATAAGGCATATCTGGGAGGCAGCTTGGCTCAGATGTGCATAAAACAAGAAATTCATTTTTCTCAAAGATTTTTTTATTATTCAGCTCTTTGTTTTTCACTCAATTTATTCATTAAATTATTTTAAATAAACAAAAAAATTCAGTTTTTTTTATCTGATTAACCCCTTTCGTGATAAAGGCTGATTTCATTTTTTGTACCCTTCGTGATAATGGGCGTTTTAACATTTCCGCGCTACTCGTGTTTAGCTGTAGTTTTCTTCTTTCCCGTTTACTGAACCCACACAAGTTATATATTGCTTTTTTCAGAACAAGAAGGGCTTTCTTTAGATGACATTGTTTTAATTGTATCATATTATTTACTATTAAACAAAGTGTAAAATATGGTGAAATTTTTTAAAAAAAATGACTTTTTCTAAATTTTAGTTGAAAAATATTTTACCCATCTATAAAAAGTAATGAAAAAACCTGCTAAATAGATTCTATTATTTGTCCTGAGTTTAGAAATACCCAATGTTTTCTTTTGTTTTTTTTTGCTTTTTTCTGCACGTTATGGGGCAATAAGTACAGGTAGCGTTTTGCTATTTCAAAACCATTTTTTCCAAATCTGGTAATTCTTCCCCATGTGCCATTTCGGGTATCTTTGAAGCCGGCCAATGCAATTTACCCCATCAAATCATATATTTCTGAAAACTAGACATCCTAGGGTATTTCACATGCTAGTATTTTAACTCTTTCCATGCACTAATTCTACCACCAGTCTTTGTCAAACTTTGTGGCAGTCATGTTTTTGCATTTTATTTCCACACACGTTTTACTTCAGGTATGAATTAGCAGCTCCTGGTATATGTCACTGTCATAAACACCCCAATATGTGTTCAGCAACATCTGAGTACAGCAATACCCCACATGAATGGTTTTGCCTTGCTGTTTGGGAGAAAAGGGCCACATTTGGGGCATGCACATTTTTCAATGTTGAACTTTGGCACTTGGTGATCCACTGCCCATGCCCTATTGGGTACATCTTTGAGTCCGGCCATTTCAGTGTGCCCTATAAAACCATATATTTTTGAAAACTAGACACCCCAGGGTATTTCAAATGCTGGTATTTTAACTCTTTGCATGCACACATTTTACCACCAGCATTTTTTCAAAGTTTGCACTGGTATTTATTGTGTGTATTTTTCCACACACCTACTTTATGCATGAATTTACAGCTCCTGGTATATGTCGCTGTCACACGACACCCCAATATGTGTTCAGCAACATCTCCTGAGTACAGTGATACCCCACATGTATGGGTTTGTCTTTTTTGTGGGGAACTAAAAGGCCACATTTGGGACGTGTGCATTTTTCTAATTGGAAATTAGACGTGTGGTCATCCTTCCCCCGTGTTAATTGGGACATTGTTGAACCCGGCCAATTCAATTTACCCCATCAAATCATACATTTTTTAAAAGCAGACACCCCATGGGCATTTAACATGCCAGTAGCTTAACTCTTTCCATGAGAAAATTGTTTTAAGCTAATGTGCTAATTTTAGGACTTGCTCACAAATTTATTTTTTTATATATATTACCTTTTTTTGCCTTTTAATTTTTTTTTATTTTTATTTTTTTACATTTTTTGGAACTTGAAGGTGACATTAGTGGGAAATTTTTACATTTTACAGTTTTTTTTAAACAATAATAAAAAAATTATTTTATTTTTATTATTTATATTTATTTTACTAATCACACTGTGATTAGAAAGCTGGGCCCCATTGACTTGCACGGTTGAATGCAGTACCTGTATTCAACCTGCAAGTGGAGCCAGAAATCTCTAGAGGGTCTGGAGACCCTCTGGCTAATTTTTCCAACTTGATAGTTTTTTTTTTACAGGGAGGCCGCCATCTTGCGGCTGGCGAAAATCACTCGCAGTGGCAGCTGTGACCGTTCTCCAGCCAGCACATCTAATACCCATTACACCCAGCCACCAAACATCACAACCCACACCTATCACACTCAGCCACCACATGCCAACTCACTCCTATCACACCCAACCACCACACATCCCAACTTACTCCTATTACACCCAGACACTATCACACTCAGGCATCACGTATCAGACCCATTATACCCAGCTATTACACATTATCACTCCCAGACAGCTTCTTTCTTCCTCCTCGTTACCTTGAGCAGAGCTAGAAACTCCAGATGATGCAAAACGGGGCGGGCCAGACAATTGGATGCAGGCCAGGAATGGAAAGGAAGGGGCGTGTCAAGACAGAGACACTCGGGGGTGTGGCTGGGAGAATGAGAGAGATGGTAGATGGCAAGATAGTCCTTCCCCTTTCTCTCTATTGGTCCCGGCTGCTGCAGGGGAAGCTCCGCCCTTTTGAGTAAGTCTGTTGCCGGTTCCCTGTCACAAAAGCACGTTGGACGCCCCTGACCTAGGCACCAGGACAAAATTCTTAGTGGCCATGGAGACCTGGCACCTGGGATTTGTCGAGCCGTGATTTTATATATATATATATATATATATATATATATATATATATATATATATATATATATATATATATATATAAATCTTAGGGATGCACCAATACCAATACTGGTATCGGTGCCGATATACAGCAGTTGCAACTGCTCCGATGCCGAAACCGATACCTTGCCTCCAGGGCCGGACAGCAGACGGCATTCAAAAGAGCTCTTTTATAACTTCCAATATTCCACTCTGCCCCTCAGATATGCCTTATACCTTCCAAAGTGTCACTCGCCCCCTCATTTATGCCTTATACCTCCCTATATGCCACTGTGCACCCTGATATGCCACTCCGTCCCCAAAAATGCCCTATACCACCCAGAGATTCATTATACTCCCTGATTCACCACTCTGCCTCCCCAGGTATGCCATTCTGAAATTCATTATACCCCCCCATACATCACTATAACTCACCCATAAACCACTGTTCCTCCTCCCCCCTCCCATACACCACTCTGCCTCTCTCCCCCATACACCCCTCCGCCTCTCTCCCCGACTCCCTGGTGTCTTGTGAACCTCCGTTGCTGACAGGCACTTTCACTGGAGCTTCATAGAAGCGCATCGCACAGACCCCCACCAGCTGACAGAGAGGATGATCCAATGCAGGAGACCTGGATTCTCCTTTCTGTCAGCCGGTGGTGGTCTGCACGATGCACACAGACAGCCTCCGTTACTCCCCTTCACTTCACTTCCGCTGGGGCTTCTACGATGGTCATGTGATGCTGGCGCTGCATTGTAGAAGCCCCAGCGGAAGTGGACGGGAGAGGCGGAAGTTGTTAACTGAAAGTGCAGTTAGAGGTAAAGGGGGGGGGGCAAACTAAGGGGAATCAAAATCCTGGGGGCAGTGAAGATTATTAATGTATTGATTTATAAAAGTATGGTATCAGTGATATTCTCTGAATGATTAAAATCTCTGTAAGATCTGGATCCCTACAAGACTCTAATCATTTGAATCATTCGAATCTTTGAACGACTCTCTGACTCAATGAGCCATGGTTCCTCTGTGAATTAATGAGCTGTAACCTGAGCCCAGAGTCTGTGTCCGAGTGCTCTGCAGATGACTCACTCTAGGATCAGGTTACAACTGCAAGATTCACAGACTGAACTGCTACAAATGAATCGTTCCGGATGAATCGGTTCAGTAGACTGGTCACTAAAAAGAATCGGATCAAATGAACGATTCATTCATGATCAGGACATCACTACTTAGTGGAATAGATAGGCTGCCACTATGCCCACCCCAGATATGCTGCCACTCTGTTCCCCCAGATATGCTGTCACTCTGCCCACCCCCAAGATATGCTGCCACTCTGTTCCCCAGATATGCTGCCACTCCGCCCCCCCCGACATATACTGCCACTCTGACAAGGCAAGGGAGATTGTTAAAGCGCATCGTGCAGACATTAACCGGCTGGCTGTCAACTGCATGTCCCGGGCGTCGGGAGATACGAATTGCACATTCCTGTTCAAGCCCACGAATATAGGCCGCACCCTCACTTAAAAACTTAAAAAGTGCGGCCTATAGTCTGGCAAATACACACACATATATATATTGTGACAAAAGGTGTGGACTAAGTAGCAGCTCACCTGTGGTTGATTAATTAGCAGGCAGAGGGTAAAAGGAATTGAGCCTGATTCAGAGGGGGGGGGCATGTTACGCCAGCTAGGAGAGCTGATGAACTGAGGAGTGGTTTCTCTCTGCAAAGCTGTTTTGTCCTAAGCAAGCACTCAAGACTGTTATCCTGTGCTGCTTATCCCCTTAACCCCTTAAGGACAATAGGGGTTATTACTCGTAGTATATTGTGGGACAATGGCTATTTTAACATTTTTCGGTGTTCCTGTTTAGCTGTGATTTTCTTCTTTCTCATTTCGTGCTCCCACACATATTATATATGGTTTTTTTCAGGACAAACAGGGCTTTCTTTAGATACCATTAATTTTATCATATCATCTAATTTACTATAAAAAAATGATAAAATATGGGGATTTTTTGTTAAAAAATTACTTTTTCTCACTTTTTAAACAAAAAACTTTTACTCATCTGCAAAAACGAATGAAAAAACCTGCTAAATAGATTCTACTATTTGTCCTGAGTTTAGAAATACCCAATGTTTTTATGTTTTTTTTGCTTTTTTCTGCACGTTATGGGGCAATAAGTACAGGTAGCGTTTTGCTATTTCAAAACCTTTTTTTCCAAATCTGGTAATTCTTCCCCCCATGTGCCATTTCGGGTATCTTTGAAGCCGGCCAATGCAATTTACCCCATCAAGTCATATATTTTTAAAAACTAGACACCCCAAGGTATTTCACATGCTGGTAATTTAACCCTTTCCATGCACTAATTTTACCACCAGCCTTTGTGAAACTTTATGGTAGTACATTTTTTGTATTTTTTTCACACACGTTGTACTTCAGGTATAAATTTATCGCTCCTGGTATATGTCCGTGTCAAACAACACCCCAATATGTGTTCAGTAACATCTCCTGAGCGCAGTGATACCCCACATGCATGGGTTTGTTGGGTTATTTGGGAGGTAAAAGGCCGCCTTTGTGAGGTGTGTATTTTTTGGCCATTTAGACATCTGATCCTACTGCCCCCATGTCCCATATTTGGGACACCTTTGAACCCGGCCAATTCAATTTATCCCATCCACTCATGCATTTTTTAATACGAGACACCCTATGGGCATTTGTAATGCCAATATTTTAACTCTTTCCATGCTGGAATTTCTGTAAAGATAAAGAATTTTAGGACTTGCTTATTAATTTTTTTTTTTTTTTTTGGTGACAGTGGGGATTTTTATATGTTACCATATTATTTTAATTTTTTTTAAACATTTTTTAAAAAAAAATTTTTTAAATTGTTTTTTAATTTTTTTTTTTTTTTACTAATCACTCATTAGTGAGCTGGGCTCCATTGACCTTGCATGGTTGGATGCAGTACCTGGATAGACCCTCTATGAACTCATATCTATTGTTGATGCCATCCTGTGAATGACCGCAACGTCATTTACAGGATGGCACTTGTGGTTGCTCTTCGGAGCAATCACAAGGTGATCGGGGTAGGGGGGTAGTGTTACTGACATGCCTCGATATCGATGCATGTCATTAACACCGTTTATGCTTAGGAAGCGATTCAGATCGCTTCCTAAGCTGTTTTAGCCGGGCGCCGCCGCGATCTTTCATGATCGGTGTGGCGGCGGCCATTTTTCTTCCGGGGAGGGCTGCCAAGGGCTGCCCTCCCCGGATCCACGGTCAGCCTCACTTGGGAGGCTTCCGTGGATGCTGCAAAGCCGCCGATCGCGGCGAAAACGCCGCAGTCGCGGCAATGCAGCTATTTAACGGCAGCCCGTACATGTACGGGCATTGTCGTTATCTCGTTGCACGGCAACCCCGTACATGTACGGGGATTGTCGTTAAGGGGTTAAGGACCGTGCTCATTTTTCATTTTGTACCCTGTGGGACCGAGGCTGTTTTGACACTTTTGTGGTGCTTGTGTTAAGCTGTAATTTTCTCCTCACCCATTTAGTGTACCCACATAAGTTATATATTGTTTTTTTCAGGACAAGATGGGCTTTCTTCAGATACCATTATTTAGATCGTATCATCTTATTTACTATAAAAAAAAATAAAAAAACATGGTGGAAAATTGAAAAAAAAACACATTTTATGACTTTTATTTGAAAAATCTTTTACTCACCTAAAAAAGCAAGTAAAAAAACTAGCTAAATAGATTCTACTACTTGTCCTGAGTTTAGAGATACCCAATGTTTTTATGTTTTTTTGCAGTTTTTTTGTAAGTTATAGGGCAATAAGTACAAGCAGCGTTTTATGATTTCCAAATCTTTTTTAACAAATCTGGTCAGTCTGCCTCCATCTCCTCTTTGGAACATCTTTGAAGCCGGTTAACTCAATTTAACCCATTCAAACCATATATTTTTGAAAACTAGACACCCCAGGGTATTCCAAATGCTGTTATTTTAACCCTTTCCATGCACCAATTATAGAACTACACTTTGTCAAACTTTGTAATAGTAATTTTTTTTTTTTCCACACAAATTGTACTTTAGTTATAGATATACAGGTCCTGGTATATGTCACTGTCTAACAACACCCCAATGTGTGTTCAGGAACATCTCCTGAGTGCAGTGATACCCGACATGCATGGGTTTGTCGGGTTGTTTCAGATTTAAAATGCCACATTTGGGAAGTGCGCTTTTTTTCTCCATTTTGGTCAGTCTGTACCTATGCCCTATCTTTGAGCTAGGCCACTCCAATTTACCCCATCAGCCATTTTTTTTTTATATTAGACACCCCTTGGGTATTTGAAGTGCTTTTATTTTAACTCTTTGTTGAGATTTTTGAGAAATTTTAGCACTTGCTCAAAATAATAAACTTTATTTTTTAATTTAATTTTTTTTAATACTTTTTTTATATTTTTTTACACATTTTGCTGGTACTGGATGGTTCATCTAGTGACATCACTGCATAATTATTTTTAAATGTTAGCACATTTTTTTTTATTTTTTTTTTCCATTTTTTATTATTATTATTTTTTTTTTTATATATTTTACCAATCACATAGTGATTAGAAAGCTGGGCTCCATTGACTTGCATGGTTGAATGCTGTACCTGTATTCAACCAGCAAGTGGAGCCAGTTCTCTAGAGGGTCTGGAGACCATCTAGCAAACTTTTCACCTTTATTGTTTTATTTCCCGGGCCGCCGCCATCTTGCGGATGGCGAAGATCACCGGCAGCTGCGGCTGTGACCGCTCTCCGGAGCGGTCACAGCCCACCCAGAGGTAAGTGTTTGGTGTCGCTGGATGCCTCCTGATCGAGGCATTCCAGCGACACCATTTAAGTTTAGGAGGCGATCGTTGATCGCCTCCTAAACGCTTTTAAAACGGGTGTCCGCCGCCATACAATGTATGGCGGCTGTTGACGCCCCGGGGAGGGGCCAGACATGGCCCCCGATGCCGATCTCGGCCTTGCTGAATGCCTCGACATCGAGGCATTGCAGCAAGGCCGTTTAAGCGAAGAAAGTGATCCTTGATCACTTTCTAAGCTTATTTAATTTTTTGACGGTTCAGGACCGTCAAAGGTCGTTTAGTGACCTTCTTGTCATGACGGTCCTGAACCGGCAAAGGTCACGAAGGGGTTATAACTGCTGCTGTTATTCCTGAAAAATAAACATTGAAACTGAGCTGGATGTGTCCTGGGCTTCATTTACCCTAGAAGACTGTGGTTACAACCAAGATCCTTGACAAAAATTCTACATTCTACTCTCCGATACGCTCAGACAGCCTCCCTTGCCGGCACTTTCCACGGGGGGAGTGCCGGCACAGGAGGTTGTCTAAGCACATCGCGCAGACGTTCACCGGCAGCGGCTATGCGCGTAAACCCCCGCTGCCGACACGTCTGCTTGGTGTGCTTTAACAATCTCCCTTGCCAGGAATTCCCATGGGGGGAGTCCCAGCAAGGGAGATTGTTAAAGCACATCGTGCAGACGTGCCGGCAGCGGAGGTTGTTTACGCTCGCCGGTGAACGTCTGTGCGGTAAGCTTTAACAATCCTCCTTACCAGTAGAATAGATGTCCCCTGCCGGCCCCGGGAGTCTGCACTGGTAAGTCTAGGAAAGGGGGGCACATCTCGGGGGGGGACACAGAGTGGCAGCATATCTCGGGGGGGAGGGGGACACAGAGTGGCAGTGTGTGTAAAGGCAGGGGTGTGTGGTGAGGGCAGTGTATAAATGTGTATGTATGGACAGGCGTATGTTAGTATGTGTGGAGATATATATATGTGTGTGTGTAAGGGCAGTGTATGTATATATGTATGTATGTATGTATACGTCTGTGTATGGGCAGTATATGTGTATATGTGTGTTTGTAAGATGGTGTGTACGTGTATATGTGTGTAAAGGAAGGGGTGTGTGAGGGCAGTGTATGTCTATACATGTGTGTGTGGACAGGCATATGTTAGGGAGAGCTGACCCACCCAATCCAAGCAGGCTTTGTATACAACAACCAGCCAATCACCAGTAAGGTACATTGCTTGCCGTGATTGGCTGGTTGTTGTATACTGGGTAGAGGGGTAGTCTTATACGGCGAGTATAGCCCAAACTCTATATTTTAACTGGAAAAGTTGGGGGTCGTCTTATACGCCGGAAAATACGGTATGTGTGTGTATATATATATATATATATATATATATATCTCTTATCGGCTCGAATAAAGGCCGCACCCTAAAAGTTAGGTGCTTTTTTAAAGAAAAAAAATTTCTGCCCCCCCGAGATATGCTGCCACTCTATCCCCCCCGAGATATGCTGCCACTCTATCCCCCCCCAGATATGCTGCTACTCTATCCCCCCCGAGATATGCTGCCACTCTTTCCCCCCCCCGAGATATGCTGCCACTCTATCCCCCCCGAGATATGCTGCCACTCTTTCCCCCCCCCGAGATATGCTGCCACTCTACCCCCCTCATATATGCTGCCACTCTGTCCCCAAGATGTCCCCCCCCCTCCCGCCAGACTTACCGGTGCAGACTCCACAGGTTCTTGCGGGGCACATCTACGTATAACGCGTATTCAACTTCCGGTGCCGGCACTTCCACCGTGGGAAGTACCGGCAAGGAAGATTGTTAACGAACATTGCGCAGACGTTCACCGGCTGCGGCGATACAAACATAAACAGCCTTCGCTGCCGGCACGTCTGCACGATGTGCTTTAACAATCTCCCTTGCTGGAAATTCCCACGGGGGAAGTCCCGGCCGCTGCCGGTGAACGTCTGCACGATGCACTTAGACAACCTCCTGTGCCGGCACTCCCCTGTGGGAAGTGCTGGCAGGGGAGGCCGTGTGAGCGTATCAGAGAAGAGGATGCAGGTCCCCTGCACCGCTGCGGGGAATCTGTATCCTAACCCTGCTGCCTGCCCGGCGCCCGGAACCCGGATCTGAGGTGTGCCATGATCTTGATGGACGGTATGCCAAAAAGAGGTCAAAAGGTAAGCATTGCAAATATTCCAAAACTGCAACAAGGTGATCAGTCAACAACTTTACAAAAAGCTATACCAATTTCCACCTGCGGATCTGGGATGTACCTAGCATAACACCCAGAGTTCCATCTACCAAGATGCTTGATGACGTGGGCAGGCACCCCATTCTTAGCAGCAGCTGAAGCTGCGCCTACACGGAAGGAGTGAGCCAAGAAACTCTTAGGGTCGCAGATTAGCCAATAGGATACGTACATGCGTAATAAACTGTATGGTGGTAAGGGGTCTCTTCGGGAAAGGAAGCAGAGGACTATCTGGTGGTTTGTCCACTAAAGTGGATAACAGTAGGTCCAGAATTGCCACTGGACACCATTGATTCTGTGTAGCAAAAATCTTAATGAACACGCCCGGTCCTGTCTGACGTGTCTTGCAACGTCGCAAATGCAAGTGGTAACCCTGCGGCTGTCTGGTTAAATCGTTTCCTCAGCACAAGGGACTGACTGCCTGAGTAAGAAAACTTGCTGGGCCGCAGGAAACCATAAAAGGACAAAAATATGGCAGCCCTGAGCACCAAGCTCTGCAGTACCCCAAATGGAGAACTGCTGAGCAAGGAAGCCATCCCTTGAACCAGGGTACCAAAAATAGGCAACCTCATGCGCGATGGGCGGTGTAGTTTGTGCAACCAAGCGAGCGCCGCTTTGACTGGCCTAGAAGCAAACAACGAAGAAATGTCGCGGTCAGCTATAGCCCTAAAGTGCTGTATCCCCGCCAGATACAGTCTAATGGTACTTTAGGACAGGTTAAGGTCCGTGTGACAATAAGATATGACAGCTAGTATATACCGCATGTCACTAGAGTCCTGGCCGGGATATAAATCCTGTAATCTAGCAAAGGTATTCCAGGCCGTGGTATAAGCCTTCTAGTATTATGGGACAGGGAGCTGTCGATAAGGGCAAGGGCAACGTTCATATGCACTTCAATCCATGGTGAACTGGGAGAAGTGCGATGCAGGCGTGGGTAAGGGGTCTGCTGCTGGATTCTGTAAAAAGAACATACGGAAATTAGCTCGGGAGAGGGCATCAGCTGCCGAGTTTAACACTCCTGGTATGTTAGCGCCCAGGAAATGAAAATGATGATGCAGAGATAACCACGCGAGCCTACGCAAAAAAGACATGACCGACAGTGACATAAGCTGCTGCTTAATAGTACAGGCAGTTTCAGGGTGCGCCCTATAGCAAATGAAACACACGTGAAGCAACCGACACTGCGCTAGTTGCATACTACAAGGTTAAAAATATCGCAAATCTGAGCCTTCCCTAAATAACGAATGGGCCTGCCCAACTTATCCAGCAGGGGTGTCGCTGAAGAGGATGGCTGAAGCTACGCCCCTCCCCTATCCAAGCTGGTAGAAGCTGCCAGAGCAGCTGTAGGACACCAGCTGAAGACTGGCAATTGGAGCAAAGCAGGGCCTTAATGCCCGCCAAGTGTCTACAAAACAGCTCCATATCAAGCAAAGCCCAATCAGTAGTGCACTAGAACTGGAACTGGGAGAGAGCCGCTGCTGCTTTGGCCGAAAAGGAACAGTGATAGTCATAAAAACATGAACCCCCATACTTGTAACCCAGATCTACCACATTGTACAAATAGAGGTCCAGCTCTTCACACCTATCCCGGTGCACCGAGCAGAGCATATCCTTAAATAGACTAAACCAGGGCTTGACAAATCCCAGGCGCCTAGGTTTTGTCAGCCTCTTACATCCAGAAAAAATTGTGGATGTAAGAGGCTGAGTCACCACGCGGGGGTGCCGCTGCTGCTGTCTGCCCAGGAGTCTGGGCAGACAGTACAGCCACTCAGAGCCCGCCCCCGAGCCTGAGATCACTCCCACGGAGTGATCCTGTAGGCTGAAAACGCGGTGGCTGGAAAACCAGCAATCGTGTTTTTAGCTGCCACAGGCAGCTTCAGGGAAGGGGGTTGTGTGTTGATTGGGTCCCCACACAAGTGTGGCGACCTGGCCCAACACCCCCCAGCTGCCTGATCGCTCCATGAGAGCGACAGTGCAGCGTTAACCCCTTCAATGCCGTGATCGCGGCATTTAGGGGTTAATTCCCGTTTTGTACGGGGCTCTGCTGCTGGTGGTCTGCCTGGAAGCCCAGGCAGACCAGCAACAGCAAAAACGAGCCCCTACAAGCCCTTTGATGATTCCTGTAGGCATGGAAGCCTACAGCAGTCATCAGAGACTCCCCCCTGCAATGGCTGGTCTATAGACCAGCAATTGCGTCCCAGCTGCCAGAGGCAGCTTCAGGGACATTGGGAGAGGGTTCTTCGGTCTCCACATGAGTGTGGGGACCTGACCAAACATCCCCCAGCTGCCTGATCGCTCCATGAGAGCGACAGTGCAGCGTTAACCCCTTCAATGCCGCGATCGCTGCATTTAGGGGTTAATTCCCGTTTTGTACGGGGCTCTGCTGCTGGTGGTCTGCCTGGAAGCCCAGGCAGACCAGCAACAGCAAAAACGAGCCCCCACAAGCCCTTTGATGATTCCTGTAGGCATGGAAGCCTACAGCAGTCATCAGAGAGACTCCCCCTGCAATGGCTGGTCTATAGACCAGCAATTGAGTCCCAGCTGCCAGAGGCAGCTTCAGGGACAGGGGGAGAGGGTTCTTTGGTCTCCCCATGAGTGTGGAGACCAGCCCCAACACCCCCCTGCTGCCTGATCGCTCCATGAGAGCGACAGTGCAGCGTTAACCCCTTCAATGCCACAATTGTGTATGACACATTCATGGCATTGGAGGAGTTAACATTTGGGGACTAAATATCAGTCAATGCTTTGCTCCAATAAAATAAATAAACAGCACTGACCTGAAAGTCCAGGGTGCTTCCAGGTCAAACGCTGTGAGTTTAGTAAGTGGGCTGATGATGATCAGATCACTCCTAACCAACTGTTAGTTTAAAAAAAAATCCTGGCTCCTAACTTTTTTACCTGGCGCCTAGAGTCACAACAAATTTGTCAAGCCCTGGACTAAACGTCAGAACCAACTCAGGGATAGAGAGTTTCCTGTTCAATCTGAGATCCTTAGACTTAAGAACCACTGACACATCCCTGCAAGCATACGACTAATTGTCAGCAACACCATGCGTGGTGATCGAAAGAGAAGCAAGATTAACATCTTTGCCTTCCAAGATGTCCCTCCTAATACTAGCCGACACAAAAATGACAGCAGGGTTAGTGGGGCCCGTACCTAAAGGCGGAGAGGCTGCCGACTGTAGGATAGGACCAGACTGCGCGACATGGGTGGCCAGTATTCGACTACTGGTGTTCATTCTCTCCAAAGCTTCCGTACGTTGTTGAAGCTGAAGCATAAAGGTACAGAGAGAATACAACACTTAACGAATCTGGACTAGCAAGGTATTAACGGACTGGAGAGACACAGCCTCCAAGGTTGAGGCTTGTGCTGCAGTGGGAAACAAAAGTCTGAATAGTTCAGCCTTCCTGGCCGCGGCTGAGTAAGCTATCCCCCGTTTCTGTCACTCCGCTGCAAGCTTGGGAATAGTCCAGGCCCTGAAGGACTGATTGCTACCCCTGTCAGACCCTCTGGCGGGAGTCTCAGGAACGGAGTCCAAATCTTGAGGGTCCGAGACATGACGGCTGGGAGAAAACAAATGGTTAAACTGCGGTCACTATGAGAAAATACAGTAGTGGAGAAGGGGGAGGGAGTGGTGACCACCTGGACAGAGCCTAGAACGAGGTGGGACCCCCACGACCGTATGGTAACAAGCTGGACATGGCGCTACCTAGGGGAAGTGTACGTGCGAGGGCCCGGTATGCCGACTCGATCCATGTGGACTGGATGGATCAATTAAAAACGAAGAGTCTAGGCATACAAGTCTGAAAGACATGTCAGATTTTGATTACAAAGGCGGAGGATACCTGTGGCGAGAATCGGCTAATAATAATCTCGGCCTAGTTTGGTTCAAGTGGACGAGTGAGAATGTTATGAGTATTGCACATGTGACGTATGTAGTACGGGCGAGTAGACTGGACGCCAGTCAATAAAAAAACAAAGTCTCAGCCCGTATGGACCCATAGACGTGATAGGTCTGGAACAACAGGAACATAGAAATATAGAAAGTGACGGTAGATAAGCACCAGTAGGCCTATCCAGTCTGCCCAACCTCTGAATATTACCTTTAGTACCTACCCGTATTGTATATCCAGCTTGGCTTTATGCCTATCCAATGCTTGCTTAAATGCCTTACTGTATTAACATCTACCACTTCTGCTGGAAGGCAATTCCATGCGGCCACTACCCTTCCGTAAAGTAATATTGCCCAATGATACCATTAAACCCTTTAAACTGGAGCTCGCCTACCCTGACTACAATGGAAGGTGTAGGTACAGAACTGGCATGTGTGATGGTAGAAGAATATGAAGCCACGGTAGGCTATGTAAGGTATGTGCAAGCAGAACAACTCACAAAGGTTTATAACGGACAACGATGGAAACCGTATAATATAGCAGCCACCCCCGCCCCCCAAGAACCTAAAACAACATAAAATATCTATGCACATATATGTGCCAAAGTACACAACCAGCAGTGAAGCATAAATTGGATCGGTAGCAGAAGTTGGAGCACCAAGGGTTAAAAGCCATTCTAACACTAAACCAACAGCCAATCCGACATAAAGAGTGGACAAACCAGCGTTTGTCTGTGTACCTGGTAGCTGAAAGAGTTATTGAGCAACGTAACATGAAGGATACTGGAACAACGCTAACAGAGCTGACTGTGTACATGGCTGCCCGCCAGAGCTGTAGGGGGGTTAAGTAGTACCCCAGACTCCGCCCACAAATACGGCCATTGCCATAGCCTCTAACATATATATATATATATATATATATATATAAATATATACACACACACACAGATATACCGTATTGGCTCGGATATAGGCCGGCCCCGTATATAGGCCGCACCCTAAAAGTTTGGTGCTTTTTTAAAGAAAAAGTTTTTGTTCTTTAAAAAAGCACCAAAAAACATGCTGCCACTCTGTCCTCTCCCCCCCCCGAGATATGCTGCCACTCTGTCCTCTCCCC